>NC_079170.1:5595320-5665320 GCF_947568905.1 Ostrea edulis | reverse complement strand
TATCGATCTATATGTTGCTATTTAACGTAGGTCGCGGGTTTACAGACCTTTTTTTCTCACTCGAAAACCCCATCTGAAAATTTGACCGATGTATCTTGACAATGTATATACTACTCTGTGAAAATTGTTTTTCATTCAACAGCAGTTTTTTGGTAATTACGTCTTCAACATACAATTGTTTTAACGGTGGCGACACTGTTTTCCATTGAATTATATAGAAAATAATAGTATTGACTTTATTCATTGCATAATTCAACTTAAAATAGACAGAATTTGGTGTTGTTCATCTTGATAATATCTATATCAAAGCAAAACAAAAATAATTTGAAAAATATTTATGAAAAAAATTTATGGGGTATTCGAGTTCGTTTTTTAAAGAAAAAGATGTCAAAGTTTGATAAAAACCATCAAAGCAACAATTTTTAACAAATAACGTTACAAATATTCGCAACGTCATTCAACAACGTTATTCATTCACTTTTCATGCATCACTTCAAAAAGAACTCAAAACAACGTTATTGACTCCTGGTTTTGAAGGGGAAATCAAATATGTATGGACATGTGATCAATTGTTTACAAAATGTATATCACAAAATTTCTTCATATATATAAATGTGTACATATATTGCGCTAATCTAAATTGTGTTGCGCGGCTAATAATTGAAATTCTTTTCTTCTTTTGCGATCGCATGCTCGCATTAACGATGAATAAACTAATATAGCCTACATGTAATAGTGTAATTTTATTTTTGAAACCCATTAGGGTTAACTTTTCAATTTCATATACATGTAGTTTAATCATGTCTTAATATTCTAACCAGAAATACAACTAAAATCGTTTCTATTTTACAATATATTTATCTAAAAAAAAACAAAAAAAACAACCTCACAAACACATAGAAATGATCACTTTCCCAAGCCAAATAACCCCTCGAAAACATGAACGCGGTTTAAAATTATAATTATTTTTAACTTGTATTGCAGATTCACTTGAAACGTCAGCTATTTTTTCTAATTTTCGACCAACTTCACATTCTTCTTTATACATTTGGAGGCTTGAGCCCGTATCAGTCTTTGAAATAACCGTGCGCCCGACCGCCCGAGACGCATGTAATTTACCACGGGCGAATAAATTTCTTGGTATAGTCGCCCGATCGGACGTGATAAAATTTCTGCTAAATAAAATTTAGATGAATCAACTTCATTATTGTACCTGTAACTAAATGGACAGACCTCGTCAATTTAGTACATATTACTGCATATCCTACCGTAGATAAAAACTTTAATACAATATAATGTACATGTACTAGATACGAATTAGGTCCATCGTACTTCATTAGAAGATAGATACATGTAGCAACACATGTAAAAGTAATTTTAAAATATGCAGAGCAAGTAGGTCTTTGGCAGGGCTAACAATTTTTTACAAGCAGTCAGCCCTGCATGTCTAGCTAATTTTACAGCGAGTTTCAAACACTCATTGAGGTGAGGTTCAACTTTGCTAGAATACATGTATTGTTAGTTTACTGTTCTCCAATACCGGCATTCATTTGTAAACATGATCAAATCTCTCTCTCTCTCTCTCTCTCTCTCTCTCTCTCTCTCAAGTATAAGCAACTCCTGCTCAATTTTTTCCAGGGGTTCTGGAATTGTTTTCAGAGACATTTGCAGCAGGACACATTGAAACATTTCTTTATAGCATATCCCTGCCCAACGCTTTTAATTAATCAATGTTGTCCGATCTTCACGTATGATGGGGTAGGAATAAAATTATGAACTCGCCATTTCCAAATGTCCGCACTAAACGCGTCAAATCTCTGAATAAAACTTTCATTAACTGGGAAACTCCCGTCCGATTTTTCTCGGGTTCTAAAAACGCTAACACTAAGCGCACGGTACTGGTGTCACTTTACGTTACACTTATAACGTCATAAATTGTGGCAAAATATAATCACGAAAGCAACGTCACATTTTAAACAAATTCATTATCTCCAAGTTGTAATATCATAACTAAAGCACATGCATGATTTAATGTTTAAAAATTGAAAATAAATCTTTGTACGTGTATAGTGTACATTCATAAAAATTATGAATTCTTAGAAATACTCCAAAGTATACGTACTGTATTTATTTCACCGTGCCTACAACAGCAGGCATGTCGTATGAAATAAGGGTACCCGTTTCGGTAGGTTTCGTTTTGCTTCGGTAGATTTCGTTTCCTTTCGATTTCGTTTCGCATTTTACAGGTAACCATCCCATGAAATAAGGCTTGCAATTCTTATGAATATGACCTCTGAGAAATTTGAACACAGTAAAAAAAAATCAGTTTTGGTTTTTTCTAGGATATATATAGACTTGTTCAAGTCTCTATGTTTAATAATCATTGCTCTCTTTAATACTTTTTATTAATGCCAAACACGGAAGGGGGAGGGGGGGGGGGTTAAAAACTCCCGTACGTTTCTGTCATCGATCTACATCGATCACGCTCTAGTGGAAAAAAAACAACAACCAGCGCATAGAAAGTATATGTAGTTTTGCGCTTTATAAATGAATAATAATAATAACCACGGTGAGTTGAAGTGAGAGATAAAAACTTCCAAATAATATTACATTTTAACGTTTTAATGTTCACTTTCATTTCTGAATAAACAGTAGAAAAGGTATACAGAGTGTTATTTATACTCGTATGTTTTACTTGCGAATCGGTTAGTTTCAATATATATCATATTTAGTTTTGAAGGGGTGGTCTCGTGAAAACCGTGTGACTTTAGATTTTTTTGTCAGATGTTGAACTTTTGATCTAATGATATTGTTATTCATATGCGGAAATCTTGATTTGTATTCGATAATCTTGATATCTATATGCGGACGGAAATTTTGATTTATATGTGAGAAATCTTGATATTCATATGCGAATATTTTTTATTTTACTCTACGAGAGAGAGAGAGAGAGAGAGAGAGAGAGGCTTCCTCTACTCTTCTGGAGTACCAACGCATGTGGGCGAAATATTCCAGGGGCAATCGCTCACACCCGCCAGAGATCACCTGGGTCCTAAATACAACAGTGAGGTTGTTCAACACGTCACTGATACTCTAACAAGATTTTGACATTCAATTCATTTAATATGTGACTTATGTATATATCTTTCATTCATTGGAAGGGGGGGGGGTACATAAGATCTAACACGCTATATATATCCACCGTTCTGGTGCCTGTGCTCACATCCACCTCCTAGGGAATGCTACAGGCTGGTGCATGTTGGAAACTGTAGGAGGGTCCACAGTTTGCTCTGTACTTGCTCTTTAAACCAGGTAGCACGCAGGAGACAGCTGAGATGCGCAGAGATCTCTTCCCCCTTAGAACGTGACCACCCGTTCAGGTCCAGGCACCTATGTCCACATAGGGCCCCCTGTGTTGCCCCTACGTTGGTAGTCAAACTGGCCGCCTCCCCAGTTCCCCACAAAAAATTGCACGCGACCCTTTCCGCCATATATGTCAATTTGCACCCTGTTTCTGATTACGATTAATAAATATTCAAATTTGTATCACTCTTGTTAATCCAGCTAGCTAAGCAGCCTATGGGGGATTACAGGGCAGTCACCCAAGCTTCGACATAGCTACTGGGTTTATTCAGCATATTAGGGCAAGGTCAACTATTCAATTCAGGCCAAATGTCTCACGGCTGGTAGTGCTGTATATTTATTAAAGTTTAATTTTAATTTTGAAATATTGGATGAAACAAAGCAATTTTATGACAATTTATATTCAATACCTAACCAGGAAATAAACATAGTTGACTTAAATTCGGAATTAAACTATGAGGATATTCCCAAGTTATCCAGAGAGGAATCTATGCTTTTAGAAGGTAAAATTACATTGAAGGAGGCTTCTACAACACTAAGTAAAATGAAAGCAAATAAATCACCAGGCTCTGATGGGTTCTCAGCTGAGTTTTTTAAGGTTTTTTGGAAATACCTTGGTACATTTGTTGTAAGGTCTATCAACTATGCATATGAAAATGGCACTCTGTCAATAACATAGAGACATGGAATTATTACACTTTTACCTAAAGGAGACAAACCAAGACACTATCTTAAAAACTGGCGTCCAATTACACTTCTGAACACTATATATAAAATAGCTTCTGGTACCATTGCAAATAGATTAAAGATTTACTTGGATAAACTTATCAATCCTGATCAAACTGGCTTCATTTCTAATAGGTATATAGGAGAAAATACTCGACTAATTTATGATATTATGCAGTATACTGAAGAAGAAGAAATCCCAGGTCTTTTATTACTTATTGACTTTGAGAAAGCCTTCGATACCCTCTCATGGAATTTTATACAAAAGACCTTAACTTATTTTAAGTTTGGACCTGATATTCATGAATGGGTGAAATTATTCTATCATAACATCATATCTACTGTTAACCAAGGTGGCACTCTCTCGGCATCTTTGAACATTCAAAGAGGATGTAGACAAGGTGATCCTTTATCACCTTATATTTTTCTTCTTTGCGCAGAAATTTTAGCTATACAAATAAGAGAAAATAAAAGTATTAAAGGTATAACTATAAAAACAATGAAAAGAAAATTTCACAACTAGCCGATGATACATCAATTATACTTGATGGTAGCAAGGAATCTCTTCTAGAAACAATAAAAGTATTGCGACACTTCTCTGAAATGTCAGGACTAAAAGTTAATTTTTCAAAAACCAATACAGTATGGATTGGATCAAAAAAATATAGTCAGGATACCCTTTCTAAAGACTTTCACTTGAATTGGGGGACTTGTAAGTTTACTCTACTTGGAATTAATTTTGATGTAGAATTACAGAACATGTCAAAACTAAATTATCAGCCAAAGCTAAGCAGAATAAAATCAATCTTAAATCAATGGGAGAAAAGACATTTGACACCAATAGGAAAAATTACTGTTATCAAAACTCTGGTCTTGCCTCTATTAAATCATATTTTTATGGCAATTCCAAATCCTGATGACAGCTATTGTAAAGAATTAGATAAACTATTCTTTTCTTTCTTGTGGAGCCATTCTCAACATAGAATTAAAAAAGAGGTAATCGTAAAGCAATATGAGGATGGTGGGTTAAAAATGATCACTGTAAAGGCTTTTATAGCCTCTTTAAAATTGTTTTGGATGAGACAACTCCTTTTTTCAGATAGGGGTTTACATAATTTTATACCAAATTTAGATCTTAATAAAGTTACTACATGTGGAATAGAATACATAAAAAACATAAAGACATCGCTGAAAAACAAATTTTGGGTTGATGTATTTGATTCTTGGATTGAGCTACAGCTTAAACAAAATCCATTTACAGTAACAGTAGATACTCCAATATTTTACAATTCTAACTTTCTTGTGGGTGGGAAAGCATTTCTTAATAAATCCATGTTTCTCAATAATATTAAATACCTTAATGACCTTATTGATGAAGAGGGTTTGTTCCTGACTTATGAATCTTTCTGTAACATTTATCCAAAAGTAAAAATCCATTTTTTAGAATATATGAGTGTCATAAATGCTATTAAAGCATGGATGAAAAAAGTCAAGTTTGATAAAAAATTAATTAAATTAACAAACCCTCTGATTATGTCGAGTATATACACTCTTCTACGATGCAAAAAATCAAGACAATTTTATACTCTTCTCAATCAAAACTGCACAGAACCTACTGGTAAAAGAAAGTGGAATGAAATATTTGAATTAAATGACACAGAATGGAAAATGATCTTCAGACTGCCCTTTAAAGTTACAAGTAATTGTAAACTGCAGTGGTTTCAATACAGAATTCTGAACAAAATTTTAGCTTCAAACTCATACTTATTCAAAATCAAAATTAGAGATGATAAGAATTGTACATTCTGTCAGATAGAAGAAGAAACAATTGAACATTTGTTTTGGGAATGTGATAGTGTTCAGCATTTCTTAAGAGAATTTGAAGTTTGTTTTGAACATAAGACCAATCTTCAAATATCAATAACAAAAAATAATTTTATTTTTGGATTTTTGGATGAAAAGAAAACTATACAAAATAACCTTGTTCTTTGGCTGAAATATTATATCTATACTATGAGGTGTGAAGGGAAGACACTGAATGTAAATGTTGCGATATCGCTAATGAACACATTTTATGAAACTCAAAGACATATTGCATATAAAAATGGTGAAAAAGATTTGTTTGACACCTGCTGGAACCGCTGGAATCAATTATTTCATTGAGTGTTTGTTTGCTGTTGTTGTTTATTTTTTTGTTTTTTGTTTTTTTTTGTTTAAAAATTATCTTTTTTATAAATTTCAATATATATGTACTGTTTAAAATATATTAAATAATGACTGAATTCATCTCTCTCTCTCTCTCTCAGAAAATAATATATACATATACCTTTGATAGTTCTTATAAACATTTTGTACAAGTTTCTTTGCAGAATGTATGTATATATATACTGTGTGTATGTTTAAAATAATAAATAAATATATAAAAAAAAAAAAGAAGTTTAATTTTAGCAGAGTAGCTCCTCTAGTTAAATTTAAGACATCCGAGGTCAGGTCATGGTCAATGAAGCTAATTCTTTTATCAATTTTTGAAATTATGCATTTCACCTACAATCAATAATGACTAAATCCATGCGTACATCTAGCATGTGTACATCAACATTATCAAATACGAATCAAATATTATGGAATATAAATCGAGATTTATATAATTATCGAATATAAATAACAAAGTTACCAAATGTAAATAAATAACAAGATTATCGAATATAAATCAAAATTTTCGCATATAAATATTAAGATTATCGAATATAATTAAAATTTTCTCATATATGAATAACAAGATTATCGAATATGATTACAGAGTTTCGTATATAAATCAAGATTTGTATAATATTGCAACGTTTTACACACCGTAAGTGTATCTGTTCAATGCTGAATTTTTATATGCATACATACAGTACATCGTCGCAAACCACGGGTTATTGTTTCATTCTATTTCACAAACGTTTGTGAAATAGAATGAAACAATAACCCGTGGTTTGCAACGATGACATACAGTAGTACATGCAACAAAATGTAGTCTGTACAATTGTCATTTGATAAAGTCAATTAAAGTATATGTACCAGATCTAGAGCAAAACATATCTATGAGATACACATGCTATAGCTTAAATACCTTGCATACTATTTTTAAAAATCATTTTAATTTAGATCATTCAAAAATAATAAAAGCAACATTTTACGTTTTAGCTAGACATAGGTTGTGTACATTGACGTCGCGTCATTGCGCGACAAAATCACATGGGACATTTATTTGGACATTAAGTATCTTTTCCTTTTCCTAAATGGACGCGGGATAAAATGAAATGTTGTATATTCTATATAGTAAATGCTATGTACTTTCTGTAAGTTATATTCATTAAAATATTCGCGTTGGAATAATGCTTAGAAATAAGACATAAAATGGTAGAATTGTTTAAAAAGCGCGGTATTTGTAGAATAAGGACATTTCACTGGACACCGATAAAATCGATCTACTTCATGGATATTCTCAGAATTTTATAATACTGGTATACATTGTGCTCTACGATACATGTACATTATAAATGTAACAAGGATAGTCAACTTCCCCCTGTATTAGGCGTGCTACTGGTCATGATGATTTGCATTTGCAGTCTATCTACAAACACGGGACACCACTGACAGGCACTGTCTTTGCCATTTTTAAGGTCGCTATATCAATTCTATGAACTAAATGTTTAAAGTAATTGGTTTATGGTTTTTAGATAAGGACGTCACAATCATACACCAATTCTTACGTTATTTGGGACAAAATCAATCATTTTATTAATCTGTGGATAAAGCGTATGCGTATTTCATGTAACGCGGGACAACGAAAAATGACGACATCTGCGTGTATTTATTGCTAATGAAATGCGTGTAAATTATATTTTATATAAGCTATTATCATTATTTATATATTTTCCTTGCCATTGATGTATAAGACTTTAATAATCCACAAAATATACAACTGTGTAAACATAGCGGAAACATTTTCTAATGCACGTATGAAAATAACACCAGTACCGTGCGCGACGTCTGATAAAAGCATTCCCAACATCGCCAGCTGTCTCACCTCCCCAACTTGTCCGCTGCTAAACTTTATACAGGAACAATATAAAACATTACTAGCTGAAATTTTGCACCAGAAACGAAAATACTTACTAAAATTAAACGAAGTGTGTTCTACTTTGACAATAATTGTTGGTAATATTTATGTGATATCGGTATTCAGTCATTGACCCATTTATACTTTATTCAGACAACTGTTACGTCACAAATCAATGTGCACGTAAAAAGACGTCGAGTCGTAGGATTTGCGTACTCTAAAACGATGACGTAAGCAAACCCGCGACCTAATTTAAATTGCAAATTTAAAATTTAAACTGCAAAATCACAGCTCGAGCATTGGGGTGGACCTAATATGAGTGTATATGTATATATATATATATATATATATATATATATATATATATATATATCTATATTAAAAGAAATAGAATAAACAGTACACAAAGTTAAAAATTTAACGCAAGCGCTTTCATTTTATAATCCTCAGGCGTTACATTTTAAAATAGTTTTGAAACAATATTAGAGTATTAGAATATTAGAATATTAGAGTGTGATATTGTTTATATCATATACCTAAAACACAACATTTTAAAATGTAACGCCTGAGGATTATAAAATGAAAGCGCTTGCGTTAAATTTTTAACTTTGTGTACTGTTTATTCTATTTCTTTTAATATTTTATACCGGACACTGTGATTTTTTTTTAAAACACAATTTGGATATATATATATATATATATATATATATATATATATATATATATAAATATATATACTAAGAATATCACACTCTAATGTTGATCTCGGACCTGGAATTGGCACTCTAGGGGCAATCCCAGGTCCGAGATCAACATTAGAGTGTGATATTGTTTATATCATATACCTAAAACACAACAAGTCGATAAACATTTTTTTTTAATTGGGGGGGGGGGGGTATTGACCCAAACATAAATACATGGTATACTGTACAACGATATTTGACTATTTCATTTCTTCAGTTGGTTTACCTTAATGGATATGTTTCCAGTACTAATGGCATTGTGAAACATGCTAAAGTCTGGGTTTTGTACCTTTATTCCATTGCTGGTCACGGTAATTGGATGATTAATTATGGACATCCCCTCATGTGGTCTAGAATTAACTGAACTGCTTGGCTGAGAAACCCGTCATATATATCGCTGTGTTGTTCATGTACATGCATATTCTATTAAGCAGCTCCTATGGGTTTGCTAATTGATACTAAAATTGGAAATAAGTGAATTATTTTTATTTATTTTTTCGGATTTACCAACTCGCCCGTTTTCAATATTTCATATAATTTGTAAGAGTTGTAGAACTTTGTTTACGTATGAACGTCTGATGCTGCTATTTCTTTGCTAAAAGAAATGTTACCTTATACTGAAGTAAGTTGGTTTTTTTTTTTTTTTTTTTTTTTTTTTTTTTTTACCGTTTCCCATCTGTTTAGCATCTATAAGTCGTTGAAATACGTCGGAAGATAATGGTTCTGCTTTTCTCGTTTTATTGCCAAGTCCTCGGGATTTTAGATTTCAGAAATCGTTTTAAAACAGTTTTCCACATCAAAATTGCTGTAAATTAACTAGCTGCAGAACTATAGCTCTTCAGAGAGCTACAGTTCTGCAGCTATAAATTAACATTTTATCTCCATTAGGACCGGGAATTTCTGAAAATGCTTCAGTATCACCCTCCATAATCCTCCTACTGTTTTCTGTCGCCTGAAAAGTTGATTGTTTTGAAATGAAGTTAAACGTGTTATTGTTCTAAATAAACAGTTGTTACTTGGGTTACCCCCCTTTGCTTAGATACTCGCTACAATTTAGCGCAGTTTTTCAAAACGTTTTTATTTAATTTTTCTGCTTAAATTAAATTTTGTCGTGGAAGAAAGTATCATATTTGAAAAAAATTGTGTCTAACATAATTTTTTCATGTAGTTATGTTAGATTTCAAAAGATTAAAGAAGAAGTAGCCATTTGAAATTTGAGGGCGAGACAGCCCCTTGACAACGGGCCGAGACAGATATCTCGGCCCTTAGGGCGAGACAGCCCTACCTACTTGCAGCTGTCTCACCCTAGCCAAGATAGGTGTATCAGGGCTGATACACTACTAGGTATATGATATATATATATATATATATATATATATATATATATATATATATATATATATATCTATTATATACTTTCAATTTCATCTCTTCTTTTTTCTTTAAAAGTTTGCGGGCATATATCACACGATATATGCCCGGAAACATTCCGGCCTGCAAACATTACGTCACAATCAAATTTCTACGCCGTTAATTTTCTAAATTTTCGTGTTTTTCATCTTTTACTCAGTTAAACAGATAAAGTTACTGTTAAAAATAAAATTATTGTTAGTTTCTAAATGAAATTGAAAGTATATAATAAAAAGGTTATAGACTTTGTATGGGAAATATGACGACCTCGTTTTTTGTCGCGGACGGACCTCACAATTAAGCTCGGTCCGTAACTCGGTCGTCATATTTTCCCATACAAAGTCTATAACCTATAAATATATACATATAAGTATAGGTTATAGACTTTGTATGGGAAAATATGACGACCGAGTTTTTTGGCGCGTAGACGGACCGAGCTTGCGAAGTCCGTTCGCGACAAAAAACGAGGTCGTCATATTTCCCATACAAAGTGTATAACCTTTTTATTATATACTTTCAATTTCATTTAGAAACTAACAATAATTTTATTTTTAACAATAACTTTATCGGTTTAACTGAGTAAAAGATGAAAAACACGAAAAATTTGAATATTAACGGCGTAGAAATTTGATTGTGACGTAATGTTTGCGGGCCGGAATGTTTCCGGGCATATATCGTGTGATATATGCCCGCAAACTTTTAAAGAAAAAAGAAGAGATGAAATTGAAAGTATATAATAATTATATATATCATATGATATATCCTTTGTCATTTAAAAATCAATTAAGGGTGGGGGTGGGGGGTGGGGTGAAATGACAGCTTGTCTTCCTGTGGCTTATTTCGTATCTGAGTATTGCGAGAAAAGTTTATTCAAATAAACCTTACAGCCAAAGCGTAAAAATGTGGCGGGATCTACAATATTTTGACAATTCAATAAGTATGTGGAGTGGGAAGATTATGTGCTGCTATTTTGAAATGATAATTTTAGCTGAGCACTATATAATTTACAGTAGCGGATCTAGTGGGTGGGTTTTATTTAAACGTTATCAACCAAAAATTATCAGCATTTGCTCTTTTGCGGTCTTCGATTCACCTCCCTTTTTGAAGGAATTTTCTGGATCCGCCACTGATTTGTTATCAAGAAATACAACTCAGTCCATGTTCATTTATACCACTAAAAATCTACAAGAGTTGTCTTTCTTTAAGAAGCAGAAGACACTTGCTGTGAAAACGGAAATGCATGCTGAATTCTCAAGAAAAGCTTGTTTTTAGGGATCTTTACAGGTACTTAGCAAAACTGACTGTCGGGTACAATGCTATTAGGTAATACACTGAATATATTGTCTGGTTATTTATCTATATATTATGTGAGTTGCATAAAAGAAATGTCGGATTGTCAACCTAGGCCTAACGTACATGTAACATTGAGTTTGTTTACACCAGTGGCGGATCTAGGCAATTTTGAAAGGGGTGCGACCTAAATGTGTACTTTTTCTACACAAGGCCATGAAATGACAACAAATGCTTTCTTTTTGAAAAAATTACTCAACCAAATGTGAGGGGGGGGGGGGGGGGGGGAGGTAACCCCCTGTGGATCCGCCACTGGTTTATGTCACAGCTGTCTCTGGGGACAAGGATGAGGTATTAAAAGAGGTTCAAAGAACCACAGGGTACAATATGACATTTGATATAAAGGTTCAAGTTGTTTAATAGTGTGGCCTTTATGTTAGGAGTAAGGACTACTTAGGACTTTAGAAAATTTTAATTTATGCACACCGAGTGTACATTCAAGTTTGTTCACACAATGACTACTGAGGTCAGGGTGAGGTCAAAAGAGGAAAAGGTGTTTTCTTCCAAGATAAATTTTCTTTTTAGGGACCACAAATTTAAATTCATTTTACAAATAAATATATATAATATTATATGCAAGCATCATCTTGTACTTTTTAAAATTTGTACACAACACGACTCTTGTGTTCAAGATGAGGTCACTAAGGAGGAATACACAGAACTGAGATTTTTGTTTTAAAAGAGATAATGCTGCATCTCAGATGGGCATCCTCATTCACTGTAGATTACAGTTATTTCATGTTAAGATGACCCCTCTGGGATTAGAATGGAGTCACAAAAGAGTTGTAATGATTACGTATGAATAAAGTAGACATTTTTAATGAAAATCTTTTAAAGGACCAAATCATGATGAATTCTATTTTTTTTTAAAATTATGTGTACTAGCATCTCCATGTCTTGTAGATTCATAGTTAACATCGCGACCCCTGAGTCCAGGTAGGAGAAGATGGTCTATATCCACTTGTGGGGCATCATTTAATGTAATAATTAAATGAATATTAATATCAAAGATTAAATGAGAAACTAATGATTTAGATCTGAATGCTGCTCAGGATGTCCACTTTTTGTCTCGGGCTCGTAATCCTGTCTACTTTGTGTCTCGCTTGTTTTGTTTTTATTTAATTCAATATTGTCTATTTGATCTAGCATATTGTCCACTAAGCTAATGGTGGGGATCGTAGCACTACCCTGCACACAGACATGGAATGGATCTGCCTAGTCCATTATCAAAAGAGTGACCGGGACTGTTTGTCCCATCAGAGAAGTTTCTCGAGAAGCATGACAAGGTACAGAGCTACATTATGTAACGGATACATTTTTATACCTCTGATGGGATTGAACCCGGGTCTCTGGCACTCAAGTTCAGCACTCACACTATCACACTTATCTTAAATTAGTTTTACTACCTGGTCGCTTGGCCAGCTATCAAATTATTTTTTTGAATAATCATTTGAAAACTTTTTTTTATTTAAAACAAGTTCTTCGATTTCAAACATTCATTATTAAAATTACTAACACATAGTATATATATTGTACCTAATAACCATGTTAACTGCTAGCAAATAATTAAGAAAAGAAAAAAATATATACACTGTATTTATAATCTCTGGAAGAAATAAATCAAGTCTTCTTGTTACATAATTTAAAGATGATATTTAAAAATGAGACTGAGCTAGGTTTTGGTTGTCACATAAAACTAACACAATAGTCGACGTCATCTTCGTTTTGTCATTGTCATCTAGTAAGTGCCCACGTATTAAGCAAAGTTCATTCTTTGTCACCATTTTAATTATTTCATGCTTTGAGGTGGCACTTTTAAGGAAGGAGTACACAGTTTGTGTTTCTGACTGCAAGAATGGCTCACCCACCCCCGAATACATAATGTGTACAGGGGGTTATAGTAGGTACCACTCACTCTAAACAGGGATTTCATGTAGGGACTCATTTCTCCCGAGTGTCTTGACGTTTACCAGCTGGCAACATATGTGTCTCGATCATCTAAGCCTCATTTACATTCTCAATTTGGGTTATAAATTATCATTTATTTTTTAGGGACTTGTATGAATGGGTAGAAGAAATTTTCTTAACTGGCTATCCCTTCATTGCCTGCTGTTGGACACTGGACACTTTATTGAAAATTGCTGGGGTGTAGCAAACAGTGGGTGTCATTGCCCTGAGAAGAGTCAGAGAAGTATTCATTTTTATTGGAAAAAGTTTAGTTCATGTAAAGAGCATGAAGGCAGATTTTACAGTTATCTCCCTTAGACTATGTAAATTATAATACAGCTCTTGCTAATGATGTTATTTCACCTATTAAATGTTGTTTGAATGTTGTCAATTTGGTTTGTAGTCAAAGACATGAGTTATAGCTGCCGGTATTGTACCAGTTTACATACAGTTACCTACAGAATTAACAGTAGATTACATGTACCTGACTCTCTAGGGATGCATTTTTGCCTGAGTGATTATTGCTGTTGGTCTGCATACATCATTGTGTTTCGTCTGTCGTGCATTACCAATTGAACATGTTGTATACCTGTCTTTAGATGGGATGTATTATGATACAGCAATGTCTGTGTGTCTGTCTGTAGATGGGACGTATTATGGTACAGCAATGTCTGTGTGTCTGTCTGTAGATGGGACATATTATGGTACAGCAATGTCTGTGTGTCTGTCTGTAGATGGGACGGATTATGGTACAGCAATGTCTGTATGTCTGTCTGTAGATGGGACGTATTATGGTACAGCAATGTCTGTATGTCTGTCTGTAGACGGGACGTATTATGGTACAGCAATGTCTGTATGTCTGTCTGTAGATGGGACATATTATGGTACAGCAATGTCTGTTTGTCTGTCTGTAGATGGGACGTATTATGGTACAGCAATGTCTGTATGTCTGTCTGTAGATGGGACGTAAAGCAAAGTTCATTCTTTGTCACCATTTTAATTATTTCATGTTTTGAGGTGGCACTTTTAAGGAAGGAGTACACAGTTTGTGTTTCTACCTGCAAGAACGGCTCACTCACCCCCGAGTACATAATGTGTACAGGGGGTTATAGTAGGTACCACTCACTCTAAACAGGGATTTCATGTAGGGACTCATTTCTCCCGAGTGTCTTGACATTTACCAGCTGGCAACATATGTGTCTCGATCATCTAAGCCTCATTTACATTCTCAATTTGGGTTATAAATTATCATTTATTTTTTAGGGACTTGTATGAATGGGTAGAAGAAATTTTCTTAACTGGCTATCCCTTCATTGCCTGCTGTTGGACACTGGACACTTTATTGAAAATTGCTGGGGTGTAGCAAACAGTGGGTGTCATTGCCCTGAGAAGAGTCAGAGAAGTATTCATTTTTATTGGAAAAAGTTTAGTTCATGTAAAGAGCATGAAGGCAGATTTTACAGTTATCTCCCTTAGACTATGTAAATTATAATACAGCTCTTGCTAATGATGTTATTTCACCTATTAAATGTTGTTTGAATGTTGTCAATTTGGTTTGTAGTCAAAGACAAGAGTTATAGCTGCCTGTATTGTACCAGTTCACATACAGTTACCTACAGAATTAACAGTAGATTACATGTACCTGACTCTCTAGGAATGCATTTTTGCCTGAGTGATTATTGCTGTTGGTCTGCATACATCATTGTGTTTCGTCTGTCGTGCATTACCAATTGAACATGTTGTATACCTGTCTGTAGATGGGACGTATTATGATACAGCAATGTCTGTATGTCCGTCTGTAGATGGGATGTATTATGGTACAGCAATGTCCATGTGTCTGTCTGTAGATGGGACATATTATGGTACAGCAATGTCTGTGTGTCTGTCTGTAGATGGGACGTATTATGATACAGCAATGTCTGTATGTCTGTCTGTAGATGGGACGTATTATGGTACAGCAATGTCTGTATGTCTGTCTTTAGATGGGACGTATTATGGTACAGCAATGTCCATGTGTCTGTCTGTAGATGGGACATATTATGGTACAGCAATGTCTGTTTGTCTTTCTGTAGATGGGACATATTATGGTACAGCAATGTCTGTGTGTCTGTCTGTAGATGGGACGTATTGTGACACAGCAATATCTGTGTGTCTGTCTGTAGATGGGACGTATTATGGTACAGCAATGTCTGTGTGTCTGTCTGTAGATGGGATGTATTATGGTACAGCAATGTCTGTATGTCTGTCTGTAGATGGGACGTATTATGGTACAGCAATGTCTATGTGTCTGTCTGTAGATGGGATGTATTATGGTACAGCAATGTCTGTGTGTCTGTCTGTAGATGGGACGTATTATGGTACAGCAATGTATGTGTCTGTTTTAAGATGGGATGCATTGTCCTCCATCTGAATGCTTTGTTATGATGTATGAAGTGCCCTCTAATACTCGGATGACCGATATGGCCAGTGAGTAACCTGTTTAGATTTATTGATTGTATCTTGCTTAACGTCTCGCACGAGAATTTTTCACTCGTATGGAGACGTCACCAAGACCGGTGAAGGGCTTCAAATTTAGGCCTATGCTCAGCGCTTACAGCCATTGAGCATTGAGGGTTCTTTAGCGTGTCACACCTACTGTGACTCGGGACATCTGTTTTAAGGTCATCTCCGAGGACCTATGACATTCGCACTTGATGCCGAGCATTTGATGATGGAACTGTCACTACCTATTTCAGGATTTGACATTAACTTTTTTGAGCACTAGACCAATCGGGCTACTTCAAATGATTTTTGCTAGACCTGACCTTACATCCACTAGCCCTGACCAACTCTCCAGAAAAAAATATGATGATTCTCCATATCTAAATAGTTAATTTAAATTACAAACGTCACGTTTGCACTAAAATGCATTTAATTGTCTCAAAAAATTATTAAGTCTCGCCATTCAATTTGATGCTTTTATATACTTTCAATCATATTTTCAGTTTCTTTAAATTCTTACCGGCACGGAAATTTTTTAATCCATTTAGAATAAAATGACCTCAATATTTTTTTTTTAAATTTCTATTTCATAAGCGCTGCTTTGTTTCTTCTCAATGTTTTCTTTTTTTCTTTTCTTGGGACATTGTTTGCTTTCCTTGAGGACGAGGAATTGTATTTGAATATAGACATTTCCGCACATATGTAAACACCGAAAAATTGCTGTTTACGACGTAATTCATTAATTTGATAAACACTTTTTTATATTCAAATCAAATGAACTGGGTTTTTTTAATGAAAATGAATTCAATAATTCTATCTAACCAAAACATAACTTTACACACTTTAACATTGTGTAGATGTCGTAGAACATCACTTGCGACTGCGACTTATTAGAACTAAAATATAGATTATGTCATGTGGATCAAAATTGCTTGTAAACTCTTTACAGTTTTTTTTTAAAGAATAAAATATCTTATGATTTAAAGTTAAGTTTTTTAAATTTGTTTATTTTTAAACACGACCAGTCGGACTAGTAAATCGACATTTTCCCGACCGGACCTATCATTTAGTAGACTCGGTCGGTCGGACGTGCCTTAATGTCAAACCCTGTATTTTAATGACAGCCGGGATTTGAACCCCAGCCTCCCGCATGCGGGGTGAACGTCCAACCTCTCAGCAACCGTGAGGATATCAAGCTGCCTTCTTTTGACAAATTCATGAGGATTTTGATTTGCTCAAATTTTTTTTTACTAGTACCTGTCTGATTTCTGGTCATTCCAGCTCTCATTGTCACTTTGGTTTTTCAGCTCCCTGGGCCTCTTGAGATGGTGACACCCTATAGTAGGAGCAGTTCCTACCGGTATCTCTTAAAAGCAGACAGAGGTTCTCATAGCATCTGATCCATTGCTGGGGACAAACTTTTGTATGGAGCTGGTAAAATTTCTATCTTTTTTTAAGCTTGTTTGAGCTATAAGCTCAAGCGGGCTTTTCTGATCACCCATTGTTTGTCGTACATCTGTTTGTCTGTCTGTCTGTAAACTTATTTTTAAATTCTCTGCAATCACAGAGCCCAATTTCATGTAAATATAAGTATGCTTTATCTCTGAAACTATTTCATATTCCAAATTATTTTTACTAACCTTACGAAACACTGCTGCTAAAATGGTAACTAATTTAAAAAATATGGCACACGTCGAAATTTATGCGAGAAGCAGACATGTGAAAAAGAAAAAAAGTGCAAAGTCACAACATGTGCGATATATAAATACCTTGAAAAATAGCATGGAGATGATCGAGTCAAGCGACACTACCTACCATGGCCGCGGAAATGCTGTTGATCTAGTAAAGGAAGTAGTAGCTCATATTGACGTTAACTAGACCTAACCCGTGGTTTGAAAGAAGACGTATTGTTTAGAGCTAAACAAGACGTTTTGTTCGAAGCGATGTTTAATATATACATGTATGTTTAAAAAAAATAATTTTTAATTTGTTTTCATTAATTAACTCAATTTTTGTTCCATAATTATAAAAATTCTAAATATTTCAATAGGTTCCAAACAAATATAGTTTCTAACAATGTATTTCAAAACAGGCACGAAGAATTAGGATGCCCCCCCCCCTTTTAATTTTGAAGTGCAAATAAATTGAGACTGTACCATCCCCCATTACTTTTAACAGTAGTTGTACATGAAAAGAATATAAGCTTGAAAGTTATTAATAACAAATATTTCGTCAAGCCTAACTCCAAGTGAGCATATCAATGTATAACTTCAAGGACGCCTACCTCAAAATCAAGATTAGCTTCACCCCTTCATATTTCTACAGGAAGTTAGGTATATGAATAGCTTTTAATTGCAGTGTTTGCAAAAAAATTCATTGACAAGTTTTTGAACAGTTCTTCATTTAGTATCTGGACTACCCTGTTTTGGGGTACCAATTTCCACCCCAAATCCTTAAATTTTCTCAATTTCTTATTATATGGTTATGTTTAAGCATTTTATTATTATATATTTTATATTTTACATATATTCTAAAAATTATTGTAAAAGATATAGATAAAAATTCCATCAAATTATTTTTTTGAATTGAAAATGGGAATAATCTTGTAAAATTCACAATTTTCGAAAAGGGGGGTAATTCAAAGCTTATTATCTCCCTTGTATACCTAGAAAGTGGCCATGAAATTTATACACATTGTACAGGACATCCTGGCTTCATGAAAAAAAGATAAAATATTCATTGACAAGTTATTTTTCGCCACATCGTCCCGCATGTCCTTAATGTGACAATGGCACGTTACCAGCTAGTGTCAATGTGACATTTCTAAAATGAATGCGCCATATTGAAATTTTTATGAGACATTTTAAAATGACAAGTCTGAGAGTCCAGTAAATTATAATCTAAACACTACTGACAGACTGTAATGCCATAGGTAACTTTATCTGAGACGAACACGAACTCACAATTTCCAATGGTTTCCTTTCTGCACCAGATGCAAAATGTGAGACCATCATTGTATTCAAGCCTTTGATTCCTCATACTTCTTAGCGCCAACTTTCTCTTCTGTAAGAACTGGTTGTTTCACCGATTTTCAACCAGAAATCACGATCTTAATCGCCGCCGGAAATATGTACTGGCCTGCCGGGCATGCGCGTATATAATTTTTGGTAGCCCAATCCCGATTTTACTAGCCACGGTCATCGGGGCTACCGCTTAATTTCAAAGACTGGCGCAGTGTTTCAATATTCTATGTGCCATTTTTTAAAAATTTAATGCGACTATGGTGCAGGGCGCATCCTTATCCCAATCACTGAGCCTTACGGACATATTGTAAATTGTTTGAAGTCTTGTTCCAGGGGATAGGATTAGGGTCACCGGTGCTTAGGAAAGACAAACACAACAGGCCAATGACCCCATTTATGGTAAATCGGAGGGGACATTCTGAAATTTATTGGGCTGAAGTAATGTAAATTGAGGCCATTTTTTTTCTTACAGAAATTTGTCCATTGTCCGTCATCTTTGTTGTAGGGGTCATCATAAACTTTTCACATGTTCATCTTCTTCTCCAGAACCAGTGGGACAATTTCAACCAAGCTTGACACAAAGCATCCTTGGGTAAATGGAATTCAAGTTTGTTCAAATGAAGGACCACATTCTTCTCCAAGGGGAGATAATAGCAAAATAGTGAAACTACATTAACATCTTTAAAGAATCTTCTTCTCCAGAACCACTGGGCCAATTTCAACCAAACCTGACACAAGGGGATTCATGTTTGTTCAAATGAAGGGTCGTGCCCCTTTCCAAGTGGGGTTTAATAGTGAAATAGTGAAAATACATTGACGACTTTTGAAAATCTTCTTCTCCAGAAACAATTGGCCAATTTCATCCAATTATGGCACAAAACATCCTTGCAGGGGTAAAGGGGATTCAAGATTGTTCAAATGAAAGATAATCACAAAAATGCAGAAATAGGGTGGTGTTGTTTAAAAATGCTTTTGGCAGGAACCACTGGACCAGAAGAACTTAGATTTACATTAAAGTTTCTTGACATAGAACAAATTTAAGTTTGTTAAAACCAGGATCCCCGGGGATTCATTAGGGCCACAATAGGAGATCAAACTTTTACATTCAAATGTACAGGTAAAATCTTTGAAAATCTTCTCAAGAACCACTATGCCAGAAAAAAATACTAATTTACATGAAAGCCTCCTGACATAGTGCAGATTCAAGTTTGTTAAAATTATGGCGTCCGAGTGTAGGATAGGGCCATATTAGGGGATCACAGTTTTATAGATAAATATATACATGTATAGGAAAAATCTTTTAAAAATCATCTTCTGAAAAATCACTGAGCCAAAAAAGTTTGAATTTACCAGAAAGCTTCCTGACATAGTGCAAATTCAATTTTTTTTTTAAATCATGCCCCCAGGAGAAGGGTGGATTGATTGATTGTATATTGTTTAACGTCCCTCTCGAGGATATTTCACGAGTTCATATGGAAACGACTGGAGAAAGGTGGAGTCACAATAAGGGATCAAAGTTTTGTATACAAATATAAAGGGAAAATCTTTAAAAATCTTCTTCTCAATAACCATTGGGCCAAAGAAATTTACATTTACCCGAAAGCTTCCTGACATAGTGATTCAAGTTTATAAGATTCATGGACCCTGGAGGTAGGATGGGACCACAATAGGGATCAAAGTTTTACATGTGAACATGTGGGGAAATCCTTATATCCTTAGGATAGGAGAACTATTTTCTGAACTTTACGTTGAGACATGATGGGTTGGAGAACTATTTTCTGAACTTTACGTTGGGTGGTGAGGGGGTGAGAACTGATTTCTGAACTTTACTTGGATGGTGAGGGGGTGAGAACTGATTTCTGAAATTTACGTTGGGTGGTGAGGGGGTGAGAACTGATTTCTGAAATTTACGTTGGGTGGTGAGGGGGTGAGAACTGATTTCTGAAATTTACGTTGGGAGGTGAGGGGGTGGGGTGGAGAACTATTTCCTGAACTTTACGTCGGGGGGATGAGGGGGTGGAGAACTATTTTTTGAACTTTACGTTGGGAGGTGAGGGGGTGGAAAACTATTTTCTGAAATTCATATTGGGAGGTGAGGGATGGAGAACTATTTTCTGAACTTGACGTCGAGACGTGATGGGTTGGAGAACTGTTTTCAGAACTTTATGTAGTGAGTTGACAGGGATGATAACTATTTTATGAACTTTACGTTGAGACAAGAGGGGATGACAGGGTTACATGGTTTTTTTGTAGACGTTCTTGTTCTAATAGTATAATATAATGGTGGGAAGAAATAATTTTGGTTACCTAATGCTTAATGTTGAAATCAATTTTACAGGGTAGCAGTTACTTGAGATGTCCAGCTGATTGATGAGGATAATTTCCCTGAGACTCTAACATTTTGTAGGACTTGGATAGCTCTATTGCTGTAAAAATTGTCAGGTTTGTTAATGAAATTATGTAAATTGTTTTATAACTCATTCAGACAATGGCTGGGACAAATAGTGTTAACCCTTTTTAGCTCATATGAGCTGAAAGCTAAAGTGAGCTATTCTGATCATATTTTGTCCAGCATCAGTCTTTTAGTCTCTTCATAACTTTTAACATTTTTGACTTCTTCTCAAGCACCACACAGCTAATATCACTCACCTGATTTTCTTCCGCTTTTTAGCGAAATTCCGCTCTTTACATTTGTGCGATCGGTTAATAAATTTGTATTCCACTTTTTAAAAATAGATATACATGACTATTTTTATCCGGTGAATCTATTTTAGATCCTTTCATACTATCTTTCATCATTGGACGTAACACGCAATTTCATTGGTTCTTGGAAGCTAGTAGTTTATGTTTAACCTATCGTTGGTAGTTTCACTGAGAATGTTGGTCACGGTAAAAATCCGTAATGGATGCCAAACTTCTACGACCTGTGTTGGAGAATATTTCGCAAATTTGACCTATCTCTTACAATTCAATAGTGATGAGCAGCAAGGTTCAAGTTTCCCCATAAGTTTTGAAATATAAGTCAAACTTCAAGGTCAAGATTTCAAAGACAATAGTGTAAAATGAAAGGTTCTGTGTCAGAAGGAATCTAAAGGCCGTACTTTATTTAGTTCAGGAGATACTGTCTAAGGTTGGGTTTCTTTAAAACAAATCAGACGGTAAGGTTTAGATCACAAGGTTGAAATCTCTGGTAATATCAGGAAGGTCTTTTTACATAGAAAGTCGATATATGAAATATGAGAGCCATATGACTCACAATTCAATAGTTAGTAGCAATGTTAAAGTAGGGGGCAGATATACAGGACAGGACAATATGCCCCCCCCCCCTCCCCAGCTATAGTCGCAGGGGTATAAAACACTTGAATCCACACACCTGCTACACTTGAAAATGATTTGTTGAAGTGAATTACCTGCACTATCTAAACGTGTTTGCATATTAACATGATTAATGATGACCCTGCTGTTTTTGAGATTAAAAAGAATTTCAAAAACATTTCCTTAAAAACTTGTGTCCATTATTGTGGTTCACCCCCCCCCCTCCCCGAGGACCACATTTGTGATATGATTAATTATGACCTTCTCGTTCTTTTGAAGAAGAAATTTCCTTTATATCTCCATGTAAAACTTTGACCCCTGATGAGGCCCTACACAAACCCAAGGAGGCCATGGTTTTAACAAACTTGTATCTATACTATATCAGAAAACTTTTACCTCAATCTCATTTTTTCTTGCCCAGTGGTTTTTGAGAGATATTTAGCTCACCTGAGCTGAAAGCTCAAGTGAGCTTTTCTGATCGCTTTTTGTCTGTAGTCTGTCCGTCTGTCTGTCCATCTGTCTGTTAAACATTTACATTTTCAACTTCTTCTCCAAAACCACTGGGCCAATTTCAACCAAACATGGCCAAAAGCATTCTTGGGTGAAGGGCTTTCAAGTTTGTTCAAATGAAGGGCCATATCCCTTTCAAAGGGGAGATAATCACAAAATCGCAAAAATAGGGTGGGGTCATTTAAAAATCTTCTTCTCAAGAACCACTGGGCCAGAAGAGCTGAAATTTACCTGAAAGCTTCCTGACATATTGCAGATTCAAGTTTGTTCAAATCATGGCCCCCGGTGGTAGGATGGGGCCACAAGGGGGATCAAAGTTTTACATACAAATATATAGGAAAAATCTTTAAAAATCTTCTTCTCAAGAACCACTGAGACAGAAAAGCTGATTTTTACATGAAAACTTACTGACATAGTGCAGATTCAAGTTTGTTCAAATCATGGCCCCTAGGGATAAGATGGGGCCCCAAGGGGGGATCAAAGTTTTACGCACAAATATATAGGGAAAAACTTTAAAAATCTTCTTCTCAAGAACCACTAAGCCAGAAAAGCTGAGGTTTACATGAAAGCTTCCTGACATAATGCAGATTCAAGTTTGTTCAAATCATGGGCTCCGGGGGGTTGGATGGGGCCACAATAGGGGATCAAAGTTTTACATACAAATATATAGGAAAAATCTTCTTCTCAAGAACCACTGAGCCAGAAAAGCTGATTTTTACATGAAAACTTACTGACATAGTGCAGATTTAAGTTTGTTCAAATCATGGCCCCTAGGGATAAGATGGGGCCCCAAGGGGGGATCAAAGTTTTACACACAAATATATAGGGAAAAACTTTAAAAATCTACTTCTCAAGAACCACTAAGCCAGAAAAGCTGAGGTTTACATGAAAGCTTCCTGACATAATGCAGATTCAAGTTTGTTCAAATCATGGGCTCCGGGGGGGGGGGGGGTTGGGGGGGGGGGGGGGGGGGGGGGTTGGGGGGGGGGGGGGGGGGGGGGGGGGGGGTTGGATGGGGCCACAATAAGGGATCAAAGTTTTACATACAAATATATAGGAAAAATATTCTTCTCAAGAACCACTGAGCCAGAAAAGCTGATTTTTACATGAAAACTTTCTGACATAGTGCAGATTCAAGTTTGTTCAAATCATGGCCCCCAGGGGGTAGGATGGGGCCACAAGTGGGGGAGGGGGGTCAAAGTTTTACATACAAATATAGGAAAAAGCTTTTAAAATCTTCTTCTCAAGAACCATTGAGCCAAAGAAGTTGACATTTACATGAAAGCTTTCTGACATAGTGTAGATTCAAGTTTGCAAAGGGTAGTTTGGGCCATAATAGGGACTAAGGTTTTACATGCAAATATATATGGAAAGTCTTCAGATATGGGCCAAGGTGACCAGGTGAGCGATGTGGCTCATGGGCCTCTTGTTAAATGACCCACCAATTTTTGCCTTTTCTTGATTATTTTCCCTTTGACTCTTCATTTGAACAAACGGTACTGCCACTGTGGTCTAGAGATTAAATCGCACGCCCCGCATGCTGAAGGCCGGTGTTCGAATCCTGGCCACAACAGATCTAAGTCGTTAGAACAGGTAGTGACAGTTCCATCGTCAAACGCTCGACATCAGGTGTGAATGTCACGGGTCCTCGGAGATGACCTTAAAAATGGATGTACCATGTCACAGTACATTGTAGGTGTGGCATGCTAAAGAACGCTCACTGCTCAATGGCCTTAAAGGGACTGATTCACGATTTTACCCAAAATTTTGTTTTTCACTTTTAATGATCAAAATCTACTGTCTAATGTGTTTGAAAGATTTCACATGAAAATTAAGGTGATACATCATCACAGAAGCTCATTTTAGAGAGTTTATTATTTGTTTTGTAAACAAAGATTTGCGGTATGCTATTGTTTACGAAATTTTCAAAAGAAATGGATATCTATCTAAGTATTATTATATCTTTCACATTTCAAGCATTTTTGGGGTGAAATGTGTCATCTAAAAGTTAAAATGTGTGACTATGCAGAATTAAGATGCATTATATTACAAAATCAATATTTCACTTGTTTGTTTACATAAAAAGACTCGAGTCTTTGTTTACATAACACATATTTAAGGCTAAAATATTACTTTTATTCTTGCATTCAGAAGGTCAAAATTTTGGCTGTCAACATTAAATGAGCTATATTTCTAATGTTTAACATCAAATCGTGAACCAGTCCCTTTAAGTGCCGAATATAGGTCTAAATTTAAATTTTAAACAAGATTCTATCAATCATTTGAACAAACATGAATTCCCTTTACCTAAGGATGAATGGTAGCAATTTTGATTGGAATTGGCCAAGTGGTTGTGGAGAAGAAGATGATAATGTAAAAAGTCAATAACAACAGATAAATTTCAATTGGAAAAGTTCACTTTGTATTGGTTATATTGGCCTGGATAGTTCAGTGTTCAGAGCACCTGCCTATTACATATGTAATACAGGGGTCTCGGGTTTGATTCCCGGTCCAGTCAAACCATTGATATCAGTCTGGATAGTTCAGTGGTTAGAGCAACTGACTAGTAATACAGGGGTCTCGGGTTTGATTCCCAGTCCAGTCAAACCATTGATATCAGTCTGGATAGTTCAGTGTTCAGAGCACCTGACTATTACATATGTAATACAGGGGTCTAGGGTTCGATTCCTAGTCGAGTAAAAACCACTGATATCAATCTGGATAGCTCAGTGGTTAGAGCACCTGACTAATACAGGGGTCTGAGGTCCAATCCCTGGTCCTATCATATCGTGGGAACGAAGGGCCTTGGATTCGATCCCCA
Source organism: Ostrea edulis (assembly GCF_947568905.1). Classification (NCBI taxonomy): domain Eukaryota; kingdom Metazoa; phylum Mollusca; class Bivalvia; order Ostreida; family Ostreidae; genus Ostrea; species Ostrea edulis. The sequence continues at coordinate 5,639,523 of NC_079170.1, read as the reverse complement.
TTGTGACACCGGTTCAGCCATATCTTCTTTTCCTTCCCATTACATTGACATGTATATAAACATGTAAATATATCACAAACTATCCCTGACAATTCAGTTTGATATGATTACACTTTGTTTATTTTGTAGGACGGTGGAGATTTAGATAAGTGGTGTGATGTTACTGATGGTAAACAGAAGACTGCGACCTTGAATCTGAAGATCTGTGATGAAGACCGGACGTTTGGGGTCACTCTCTGTTACAGTACTACAAATCTAAGTACTCAGTAATAATGTAAGACTGAACTCTGTATCATGTTTATCTAATATATACATTGTAAAATCAAACACATATTGAATTAATTCACAAACAAAATAATGTTCTGTTAAACTCACAAACACAAGTACATGTTACACATCACAAACAGAGGACTGTAATGTACACAGGGCTGTAATGTACACAGGGCTGTAATTAACAAGCTGATGTAATTAACAAGTAGAAGGAATTAACACAGTGCTGTAAGTTACTCTGTGATTAGACATGTAATTAACACTGTGTTGGTAGATGTAATTAACACTGTAGAGCTGTGTAATTAACACTGTGATTATAGATATTGGATTTTCTTCACTTTAGCAGTGTCTAACTCAGCCACAAAGAGGTTGTCTCTGATGTCCACACATAAACCTAATGGAGACTCTAAATGACAGTGAATGTAACGGAGGAACTGTCCGTCCTGATCTAGGATGTGGATACGGTCATTGACAATGTCTGCTGTCAGGATGTGACTCTGGCTGTCTGTAGTGATGCCGACTGGAATAAATGATTGCTCGGTATTAGAGGGATGACCAGTGTATCTAAATCGGAGTTTTCCTGACTGATTGACCACCACTACTGCACTAGCTTCATAGTCAGCCACACAGATATCCAGGTTCCTGTTCTCACTGAGGTATTTATAGTAACTATTAGAAGAATAGAGAGGACGACCCTGATCATCAAACTGAATGCTTTGTTTCTCTGTGGAGCCGGAGTAACGCACGACTTTGTATTGTTCTTCATCATCACTGTACATGGTAACCAGGAGATCGTTACCCGCGGTACAGCAGACATTGCGAGGTCTCCACCCCTGTAGTGTGATCACGGTCTGTATCTGTTTATTCTTAATTAAGTTTATAGTGTTATCATAATAGTCAGTATAAACAAGATCTCCGTCCCGTGTCACTGCTATGTCCCACGGTCCGTTCCCTGACTTGGTTTGTTTTGATGTCAGTAGTTTACTCTGGAGGTTGAGCAGCTTCATGGTTTCGTTATCCCCGCATGTCCAGACTTGATCTTCACTCAGACAGCTAACACTGTATAGTGGTCTATACCCAGTGTCTATGGTGGCGGTGACGCGCGGCTCATCAAGCAGTGGTTTGACTGGAGGAGAAGATACAGCTTCTGCTGACTTCATTGTGTCGCCATGTTCTGTGTTAATGGATAATGGCGACAGAGAACCAAACATTTCATTGAGCTGACCTTTGTTTATTTTCTGAGGAGAGAAACTCGGTAATGTAACTCGGACTTTAGGCGGTAATGTTCTAAATTGGGAATTCCTAGATTTGTAAGTAGAGGTTAAGGAGACGTCATTGGATTTTAGGATTGATTTCAAGTCGGACATGATCTGTTTGAGTTCCGCCATTTTCTGTGTGATTTCTTCTGTATTTTTATTTAGCTCGTCCAGATGTTTAGTTTTCATCTCCGCAATGGCGGATTTCTGTCGGTTGACAATGGCGGTAATCTCCCGGTGTAGGATTTCTCCTTGTTCATCGGCATCTGTCGTCAGTTTCCCGTATTTTGTTTCTAACTTGGCTTTCTCGGTTTCGACATTAGACGCCATTTCTTTATATCGCGGGTAAATTCTTGTCTCGAGTTCTTCTAGATCTTTTTGTAAACTTTCTGTTTTAGCGCTGAACTTTTCCAGAATATCTGATACATCGTGACCTTTATGTTTTCCAAATAAGGCGCAGGTAGAACAGACAGGAACGCCACATTTTTCACAGTAAATTTCACAGTGTTTATCGGCGTGGTCTGGACATTTTGGGTAGTTAGGAGTAGACTTTCTGTGTAAAAACGGCACGACATTGTGTCTTTTAGACGAGTCTGAGAGATGCTTTACTGCACAGTTAACACAGAGATTTATATTACAAAGTTCACAGTGACTCGGTAGGGGGACAGTTTCACAGAGGTCACACAGTAGGACTTCCTGAGCACTGCGCCGGGGATGCATTTCTGATGGCGGGATCACACGAGAAGTTTACTGTTGATTAAATAAAACCGGAATTTCATTTCAAGATGTTGACAGATTAAAACAATTAACGAAATAGAATTATAGTATGATATAAAACACAGCAGTCATTACTATAATAATAATTTAGTCTCACCTTAAAATCCAACATGGCCTCCCTGTTCTTTCGACCTTCCGTCTAGTCCTGAGAATTAAATACCTGTGCGGCGTGTCAGCCTGTATACACTATCTACGTGTTATCGCTTGAGTAAATATATAGTTTTAAAGTTTGCTTTGACCTAGTTTATGTTGGGTAGTTTTGCTAACATTTACGATTAGCAATATCCATTGGGGGGGGGGGGGGGGGGGGGGGGGGGGGGGGGTTCATGCAGTAGACCTCCGTTTTGGTACTAAATACATATTTGTGTTTTGATATACTTTTTTCTGTTGTAGAATGAGTTGAGTGGAATAATGAACCTCCAGATGTCTATGTACACATGTATGAATAAACTGTTGTACTCGCGCATGTGAGCTTATCCTATATTATGTGTTCGAGTTTTATTTCCTTAATGTTTTAGGATTTGTTGAATTAGTGCAGGGGCGGATCCAGAAAGTTTTGAAAGTGTGGGGTCAAGGCGCCCCAGCATATAATTTCCCCCTATGTACAAAGTCAGTATACCGGTAGAGTTTCCCCCTGGTCGGGAAAACCGCCCTGGTATAGAATTTCCCCCCTCCGGATTTCGTTTGTTATAGTTTAATGAAATAGATATGCGCTCATCAATAATATTACGACATTCATAAAACAAAGGAATATTTTTTGAGATGTTGAATTTGGGTTTACTCGCTGAAAACTTTGAAATGCACGTTGTAAATACAAGGTCTAGGTCAATATCATTAGGATTTTTCTTAAAAGGTCGACTAATAGATATACAATTAAAATATCTGAAAAGTAAAATATATGAACTGCACAAATAAAAGTAATTTGTTCTCGTTTATTTAAATTTAAAATTTAAAAAGCATTAACATGCCAAGAAATTCTTAGCAAAATCTCCTGTATAGAAAAACCGTTATAAATCAGTGACCACAATTAAGAGATAAACGACGGCTATTATTAATCAGCATGTAATATGGTCCTATTGAAACCAAGGAATTCAAGACCGGGGAGGATTTCTTGGCATGCTTCTCCCCAACTTCACTATTTCAAATGTTAGATACTAGAAAATAACGACAAAAGCTTGAGATGTCTGAATACATTTTGATATACCATTACACGTTTTGAATAATTTCCTTTTTTTTTAAATACACAAGATCCTGCTCAAAATTTTTTAAAAAAAGATAAGAAGAATTCCTGGGTTTAGATAAGCAAGAGAATTCTAGTAATAGAACTGGAAACGGATACATAGCTAAAATGTAAGAAGAGGGGGGGGGGGGGGGGGTGGGGGGAGGCGTACTGTCATTTAAGAGGAAATTCTATACTGGGACGGTTTTTCCTAGGGGGAAAATTGGGCCCGGTTTAATTCTTCCTCGAGGGAAATTCTATACCAGGCCCATCATCTATCCCGGGCCCGTTTTTACGGAGGGAAAGTCTATGCGGGGGGAAATTCTATGTTACAACACCGGCACTATAGTGAATTACAACAGGGATTATGAAAAAGAACTTCCTTCCAGTGATTTATTATACGTTCTGGGGTATATAGGAATCACTCTGTCCATCCGTCTGTCTGTCTGTGCAGATTCGTGTCCGGGCCATAACTTCTTTGTTCTTTGACTTAGGCATACCATATTTGGCACACGGGTAGATCACCATGGGACGATGTGTCATGTACCTTCATGACCTCCATATAACCTTGACCACAAGGTAAAAATTAAAGGTTTTTACAATGGATTCGTGTCAGGGCCATGACTTCTTTGTTCTTTGACATAGGCATATCATATTTGACACATGAGTGTTTCACCATGAGACGATGTGTCGAGTATTTTATGACCTCTATATGACCTTGAACTTTGATCTGAAGGGCAAAATTGTTTATAGGGTTTTAACATAGTCATACCATAAGACATGGGTGTAAAACCATGAGACTATGTCATGTACATTCATGACCTCTTTATGACCTTGACCTTTGATCTCAAGGTCATAATTATAGGTTTATGCCATGGATTTGTGTTCGGACTATATCTTCCATTTTCTTCTACAAAGGCATACCATATTTTTACACTCAGGAAAGAGGTAATTTATACCTATTCACAACACCCTTTGGGAGATTGGGGTAAGCGGGGGGGGGGGGGGGGGGGGGGGGGGTATTCTTAGTGAGCATTGCTCACAGTACATCTTGTTTCATAATGATCTGTTTGCCGTTATATGGCGGATCCAGAGGGGGTCCGGACCCCCACCTTTTTTTTTTTTTTTTTTTTTTTTGCCGCGGAACAAAAATTTAAGGTATTCAATTTTAACGAACTTTGAGTCTAAATGATATGAAAGGTGGATACTTTCATCATTCAAATTTATCAACACCAGTTTATCATTTAAGGTAGCTCACTACACTAAAATTTTATTTAATGGCTCGTTAATACACTTATGAAGTATGGTTTCACCATTGAAAGAATGAAACAAGCTTTCAATTATTTTATATGATTTTTCTGTAATTTTCCCCGGAATGGTAATAAAGGTGTTTTGTTTGCAAATAAGAGATTCTTGAGTCCACATTTCGCTGTGATTTGGTGTTTGATATGAATATCTGATAAAACATGCCTAAAAGATTCAGATATAAACATTCTATTTTTTTTAGAAAAATATCTATGAAAATTTAAAACGCTATTTGCTAAAATAAAATTTAATCTACGAATAAAAAATCTTCAAGAAACATGTCAGAAAAGATATATATCCAAGAAATATATTGTAAAAAATAATTGAAACGAAATTATTAAATGTTAGATATAATCACTATATTCAAACTGGGGAAAAAAGTACCGATCCCGATCAAATTTGTTAGAAATCGTTAATTTAATTATATTGTTGCTGATTGTATGCACTGTTCATCAAGAAATTAGTTTCCTTTATAAAGGATAAGGTACGGTTTTAGCCAAAATCTGCCCTGAGAAGAAAATTCACCAAAATACTAAATCTGGTATTTGAGAATGTGCCATTTATGAAAATGACCACTGTTATGCTTTATCTACCATATCAGCTGTAATATATTCAACGGAAAACTCTATATTAAACTGACGACGTCACCATCAACTTCTCTACCGTACCGGTCAATTTGACCGGTGGCGCGTAAAAACAGGGCAACGCAAAAGGAGTGCCTCTAAATCTTTGAAACTACGATCATAAGATATATGATCCATATATCATATTTTTGGAAATTTACTCTATTTTTGACTATGTAAAAATCAATAAAGTAAGTAATGCCATTAAATAAAAAAAAAAGCATTTAAAGTGAAGGATGGCTTCGTCTAAATATGACGCAACGCTTTTTCGCAAGGTCATTTCCCCCTCGATATGATTTTTTTTATTTTCCTTATGAATTCAATATTTTTTATATTTTTGAAAAGCATATATTCCCAGCTTTCAGAAGATATAAAAATTATTTTTTATGCCTGGCAAAGTGATAAGAAAATAGCAATTTTTTGCAAATGTACGTTTTCTTACGATTTTATTTCTCAATGTTTAAACATATAGGCGTTTTACCTATATTTATATATGGAAATAGGGAAAGTAAATACAGCCTGTAAAAGTAGAGGGAATTTCCTTTTTGATGGGCCCTTATTCGTGTTATAATTCTCGGTAGTTTTTATATTACGATAAAATGAAATTGTGACATGCTGCGCGGTTTTCTTTAAAATTAGCGACAAAACGTCGTCGCTAAAAGCGATCGACGCGCGTCGCACAAAAAAGTGGTGAAAACTATAAAAATTTGTATTGTCCTCTTAAATTAGTAAATTCAGTACCTTTTGATACAATAAAACAATATACACATATGTATGAAATAATCAACCAGGTATTTTCTGCTTTTTTAAAAAAAAGCATAAAACGAATATTGGTATATAATAGTTACACAACCTACATGTAACTTCATAAAACATCTATTGAGAATGTTACATCGGCAGAGTAAATTAAAAAAAAATAAAAAAAAAAATACTTTAATTTCAGATATAAACTTTATATTTGTTCGGAATAATAATAATTTGACAATGCATCAAATTCACTCATGGATGCCATCGTATTACATCCGAGATCCTATGTTGAGTGCGCGAGACATTCGAGGAGTTCCGATTGAGGAATGTGCTACACGGGCAGATGAAAACAACCTATGGTCTCGCGCGAAGTGAGCGGAATGAAAGAGACGTATCCGGTAAATATCATTTATCCGGAATGCTAGTGCGCAATGGCGGCAATAAACAAACGAAGCTAAGCGAAGACGTTGAAGGAAAAACTTCTTTCTTTATTTATTTCTTACCGTTATAATAGATCAGTGAAAATGATGGACAACGATCAATCGCATAAATCCCATGAAGAATACAAAACTGAAAGTAGGGCAAACAGATCTCTGGACATACCAGAGCTGAGGTGAGATAAGGTAAGTATAGGGCTAATCTAAGCTGATGTTATGAATGAAATGCAAGACTTAACCCAGCCTACTGGTTTCACAATACCATTACATCGAAATGATCATTGTATTTTCGTACAATCCCGTTTCAATATTGACATAAATGCTTTAGATATAAGACATTGATTTGAGGGAGTGGACATCGGGGGGGATGGGTGTAGGCTAAAGTGTTAAGATGAAAATGGGAGGCTCAAGGGATGTTATCAAATTTATCAGATATAGCATGTATACCAGAACTAGTAAACACAGTGAAAGGTGAAGATAACAAACAGTGATTAATCTCAGTTGGGCAAACACAGACCCCTGGGCACACCAGAGGTGGGATCGGGTGCCTAGGAGGAGTAAACATTCTCTGTCGACCGATCACACCTATGTTGTTGGACTGAGAATGTTGTTACTCACTCTTAGTGGATTAACTAACATATAATACTAATAATATACTATCCGTTAGCACTGTCTCTTGCTGTTCTGACATTGCAGTTTAGTGTAATTTACAGATACAGTTCAACATATAAACTTTATATTTATTCTCTATACATGATGTATCTGTTCATTCTACATGAGGCTGAAGTGGATATATTTTTAGCACCAACTCTTGCTGCCTCTTGTTGATGTATCAAGCATCTTATATATTGCATTAGGGATAACACACATGTATCAACTGGGTACTAATGCTTACATATAAAAATTGAAATATACTAATGAGTGTATTACTCCAAGAATTACTCTTCACTTTAGTCTAGTCAATCTAGCAAATCACCTCAAAGTAATTGCAACAGAAACAAACTCGACGGAATTTGTTAAACAAAAGCGTGATTAACAACATACAAAAAATCGGACAAAATCGGACAATGGGAAATATTTAAAATTTAGACTTAAGATTGATCGATCCTCATATGATGTCATAGGTTTTTGCAAAAATCTTAATAAATTTAACTTTGCACATGATAGAAATATATCTTTTTAAGGAATGCTATTCAATGGATATAATAAAATATCTGGTAAACTAATAATACTGAAAAAGTTTATATTTTCCATAGATAATCAATTATTTATGATTTTTAAAATGTTGTTAAGGGCAATAACTCCTGTGCTGGGATTTCCTATACAGGATGTCTATTATACATTGGTTTCCCTAATATCCACAATTAATCTATACATATTTATGAATTAGCAGTTATTTTAAAACTGTTGATATTTAAATTTTGTCATTTCAACAAGTTTTTATCTATTTTTATTATTCTGTTTAACGAAAATGTGTGATTTTCTGATGTTGATGTATACTTCTGTTTTTGTATGTCTGACATCTTTAAAAAGGTGATGACATATACATTTTCTTTGGTTATTAATTGAATTAAACTATATTGAGTAGAAATTAATAAAGTTTTTCCACTTTTAACCATTAATATTGATAAGTCACACGAGGATGGAGCTACCTTAAATGTTTTAGTAAACCATCGATATTTTGTGGTGTTTACGGCACGCCGTACACGTAAAGGGGAGTAACTTAACTGTGACAGTCATCGGAATAAAGTTATACACGACAATCTAAAGTGCATGTAATAAAAAACGCGATTAAACAGCTTAACAGTTGTATTAAAAAGGTGATTTTAAAACCTTCTATATACATACAATATTGCTCAGCATCTTATATTCTTTGCCGACTTCCATTCCCGGGGAACTTTCGCGAATAAAGCTTCAAAATATTTTGTTTGACCCTCTACTGAATTAATTTTAATTATAAAACACAATATTTACTTTAGAAGTTATGAATAATAAATTATAAATGAAATCTTAAAGAATTAGTGTCAATTTACAAGGGGGAATTACGGTTGTTAAAAAAGAAAGTATGGAAAGCCATTCGGATTAAAGTTTCAGTTATTTTGTATCTTCATCATTTGAGCAAGCGTTTTGTATTAAAAACTTTTATAAAACTAAGTAAGTAAAGTATTTTTGCTTTTCTTTTTCAAATTCAGGTTTGGGGAGTCATTCATGGGTAATAATAATGATAATAAAACATTGATAATATAAATAATAAAAATCAATGTAAGTAAACACTTGCGCATAGTATCATGATTTGATGTAAAATCGAGTAGTTACTCTTTCTAATTAGTCTTGGGCTCACGACCTGCGGAACCATATATCCTAGCAGCATGCGAACAGCGCGCTAGACCGCCCGACCATCTATTCAAGACAAAACTTGTTTTCGATGACGATGGAATTTTCGCCACGCTGGCACACGATCATTGAGAATGGAAATGGGATTATTTATCGTAAATTCAAGAGGATCATACAACATTAATGCACATTGTGTTTGAAATGTCTATATATAAAGCACAGAAATAGCAACGAACACTGAAATAAACATAACTGCCCTAAGGGACGAAATCAATGTCGGATGAAAATTTAAATTCAATTAGTTAGGGGGGGGGGGGATAAAAACTCCCGCAAGTTTCTGTCATCCGACATCGATTACACTTTAGCGGAAAAAGGAAAAGACAAGCGACTGTTGAATACCACATAATATTTAAAACATATAAATGAACATTTAATATATTTAATGTACACTTTCATTTGTGAATAAACAGTAGAAAAGGTATACAGAGGTATACAGAGTGTTATTTATAATCGTACGTTTCTTTTCTATTTATTCGATTAGTTTCAACATTTGTCATATTAAGTTTTAAAGCGGGGGGGGGGGGGGGGGGGGGGTTCTTGGTGAAAACTGTGTGAACTTAGTTTTTTGTAAATGCAAGGCAAATTGTGACACTAGCTGTTGTATTTGTAAAAACATGGACTGAACTGTACTGCAATTACTCAAATGATCACTTATATAATTATCAGGCACGTAGCAATAATTGGCTCTACACCTTTTATCATTACTTGCAAAGTTGATAAATTTTTACGTACAGAGGTAGATTTTTAGACAGATTGGTTGCCCTCCCTCCTCTTTTTCTTTTTTAAAAAAAAATAGCATTGTCGTGAACTGTACACAGTGGACGTGTAAAATTGAACTGAGAGAACAAACTTACCCCCCCCCCCCCACCACCACCACCACACACACCATCAAGGATTTTTATAACTTTGGATTAAAATTTACTTGTCAATTTTCAGGCAATATTGTGAAATTATCTTCACACACCCCTTTTTTGTACGATGCTGCGTGCCTGATTCATTTGCTTTTAATTCTATGTGTCCATTGTTTTTTAAAACAGATTCTCGGTATTAATTGCACAATAATTTGGATAGAACTAAACATCAAATACGGCTATAACCCCCCCCCCCTCCCCCCTCTTTCCCAAACACTAGAACTTGACGAAGTGCACGTATTAAAGATTTCTTTATAAAATCGAAGAAACTGAACCTTGTTTCGTCATAGATGTAGTACAAACTGTTAAAACTCAGCTTAATAAAGAATTTGGTAACGTAAGCTTTACTATACACTGTTTGTTTTAAAATACTACATGTATTTATGTGAAACATAGGACCGGAATGGTAAGCGCGCCTCCAACTTCCGATGTAAGGGGAGTAACTGCAAAAATGTCGGTCATCTTTTACAGACCATTTTTGAAGGGGCACTTGTTTTGTGTTAACAGTTTGTTTTAATGTATAAATCTTCATGTGGTAACTCATATATGCCTAATGGACAGGAAAAAGTATTTTCTTCCAAAATCCAGTTTTTAACGATTTTTGTTGGAAAATGAAGATTTCAGCCCAAAATTCGGCAAGGGAAAATAAATATTGGTGCAGAAAAGTTTAGTTGTGCATTTGGAAGTTTTATTCTTAAATTTATAAGATCAATGTCATCTCTTCTATAAAACAGTCATTTCCTATCATTTCCAGTTTTTCACTATTTTTGTTTCAGAAAAAGGTAGGTTTTCCTACCTGAAATGGTATTTTTCATATATATTGCCAATAATCTATATATCTTACTTGTTGAGCAGTTTTTAAAATAAATCCTAACTTCATTTTTTTTATTGGTAGACTCAAATGTATGACAAAATGTGGGTTTTCTTCTTAAAATTTCAATCTTTAACAATTATATTAAAAAAAGCAAGATTTTACCCAAAAATTACAGTCAAGGAAAGAATATATTCTGCTGTAAAAAAAAAATAATCGAACATTTCCAGGTTGAAATTTGAGATATGAAACTTATTTTTACTGTATGTTACATAAAATGGACATTTTCTTCAATTTCCAGTTTTTAGCGATTTTCATGAAAAAACACATCCTTTTACCCCAAAATTCCAATTTTCCCATGGAAATACAAAAGCCGATTTTTAATATGTTGTTTGCATGTGTTTTCTTGCATGAATAATCAAAATTTCATTTCTGTTGCAATTAGTTTGAGGTTTTGCTCATTTTTGAGCTAGATTGACTAGACTATGGGTATTGTCTGTGAACTGTAGATCTACCCAGATTTAATAGATTCAATAAGAATTGAAGGTCAAAATCATGGTGGTAACACAAAGCCACTAAATACAAGATGTTCGAGGCTTGTTAAATGGAAAAAAATTATGAAAATGATAGTCTCCAACAATATCTACATTTAACTCATATGTGAAATCTGACAACATTTTCAATATTCAGACAGATGGAAACCAATGTAATTCAGACGAAAAGGGAATGCAACTCAAAATACCAAGGAAAAACAAGAAAGGCCATTGTGAATCAGCAGCTGATGTCCTATACAACCATCCTTCCATGACACATGCAATGGGAAGGTAACAGCTAAGTATATAAATTGATATTAAAATCCCACACTCGTTCCATATAATGTCCCTTGAACATTACAAGTATTTACTTATTCCAAATACATGTACATAGTTTAAAATAAAATCAGAAATTCTAACATTTTTTTTCTTTTAAAGTTTAATTTCAGGAAACAAAGCCTACCTGAAACTTCAAAATGACGTTTCCAGAAAGCTAAAAATCAACAAAAAATGGCTAGTATTGTAACTAACACCTTACAACCCAGATTTCATTCCACTGAAAAGAAAAGGGGCAGAGTAAGAAGTTTTTATTAATGAAAGATAAATATATGCTGAAACATCTTAAAAGATATATTGTTAGCTCACCTGAGCTGAAAGCTCAAGTAAGCTATTTTAATCACCTTTTATCTGCCGTATGTCTGTAAACGTTACACATTTTCATCTTCTCCAGAACCACTGGGCCAAATTCAACCAAACTTGGCGTACATCATCCATGGGTTAAGTTTGTTGAAATGAAAGGCCATGTCCCCTTCAAAGGGGAGGTAATCACAAAAATGTAAAAATAGGAGGGGAGTCATTTAAAAATCTCCACAAGAACCACTGGGCCAGGAAATTTCAAATTTACATGACAGCTCTCTGACATAGTGCAGATTCAATTTTTTTAAATCATGGATCCGAGGGTAGGGTGGGCCTCAATAGGGGATAAAGGTTTTACATACAAGTATATAGAAAAAATCATTTTAAAAAATATTTCTTGAACTATTTAAGCTAAGGCTTTTATATTTTGTATATATACATTCTTTAAGAAAAGTTCTTTCATGTGATGTAACGGTGTTCAGTCTTGAGACTTTGACCTGGAAGTTTGACCTACTTTTGATAAAAATCTGACCTATTCAATGCAAGGTGAAGATAACGAACAGTGATCAATCTCATAACTCCTACAAGCAATACAAAATAGATAGTTGGGCAAACACGGACCTCAAAATATCTCAACTATTTAAGGTAGTGATTGCAAGGCATCACGTGGTTTATTCATGTAGTATCTAAAAAGAGGCTATTTTCGCTTGCGATCCCGGAATACGGCAAGCGCTTAAACATCAGTAATAATGACAGACGATGGACACAAAAACTTGCAGCTAAAACCAAGCACAGGGTAAAGTGAAAATATGTTTAGAACTATAGGAATGAAATACAATACAAATGAAAAATTCTTTATGTAACTAATTATCTTTTAAATAATAGTCTTTAGGCCCTAAGTCTCCAAAATGCATATAACCCCCCCCCCCCCCCCCCCCCCCGTTAATTTTCAGTCTTACAGCATGTAAATTTAATTCACAAACCACTAGGCCTATATTAAAATAATGATATGCTATGAATTTCATAACATGTGTATGGTGTTAGTACACATAAATCTGGAATACTAATATGTAACGTGGATGTTAAGAGAAATCAAAAAGTGTGTATTCTAAAAAGCAGCACTGGCTGTTATCTTTTTCTCAATTTATATCACTTACTCTTTTTGTTTCAATCTTAAAAACCATCTGAAATACATGTACCATTTATTATGGAAAGTCGACAAGAGGGGATACCATGGCAACCGTAGCGTCACAATTCGTGAAAACCATATATTATATTATAATTTCACAATGAGTTACAGTTATTGTCAACTACAAAATATGTAAAAATTAAAAAAAATTCATAGATTCATTAATTTTCAATGACCCATGCAATCACTACCTTAAGATAGAGCTTTCATATTTTGTATAAAGATTTCTTATGGCAAGATCTTTTGTATCATACCATGATCAATTACCTTGTGACCTTGGTCTTATCCAGAACAGCAAGATCATGTCAATCATATTGGTATTGAGGCATTTCTGTGTTATGTGAATTCATTTTCAGTAATGTTGTGATCCTTTTGGGCTCATATAGGCTGGGGCCACAATATGGGATCAACATTTTTCATGGGAATAAAGATTGAAATCTTTTTAAAATCACAACAACTTTACAATGGCAGGGCCGAGGTTACCCCGGCGAGCGATAATGCTCTTTTGTACTGTTTACGATGCATGTATTTAAAATTTATCATGGGGTATATTTGCATTTATTTTTTCAGAAATTTTGCATGTCCATGTCTTGGAAGGTGACAAGGTGGGAAGTCAATAGATGCTTACCAGATCAGATGCTTGCAGAGGATACTGGGGATAAAGGCAGAAAATGATGAAAAAAAGTGGCAGACAGGGCGGACATGAATGCAATAAACAATGAGCTGAGGAGACGGTGATGGAACTATATAGGACACGTGCTATGGAGGGGAGGTGACAATGACAGTGAGATGGCGTTAGGTTGGACACCAGAAGGGAAGAGGGCATTTAAGAGACCGAAAACAACCTGGAGAAGAACAGTAGAAGCAGAAAGAAAGATTGCAGAATGAAGAAACTGGAATGAGATCCAGATGGAAGCAATAGAACAGAGTGGATTGGAAAGAGTCTCAGCCCCATGTGTTTTGGCATGGAGAGAACTAAGTAATGTTTAGATTGTTGGAGATAGGATGACCAGGAATATGAATGGATGTGCAGGAAACTGTACTAAGACCCTGATGTATTTGGATAGATTTACATACCATCCTGTTTTTACTATGCAAAACTTGAAAAAAAATCCTCAACTCATACTGTAGCTGACATTGTACTTATTAATATCTCAAATGAACATATTTTTAGACATACGATATCTATACTACGGAGTCCATGTACATTTACACAATGGATAATAGGTTATGATATATGTGTGGAATCTTTTCCTATGGTATGCACATGTTAGCACATTAGTTTAAATGATAATGTATATCTTATGACTATGGAAGAAAATGTGTTGAAAACAGAATATGTGTCTAGAGGAGTTGTTGCCCTTGAATGTAATTCATTATTTACATGGGGTTGAAAACTAATCCAGCACACAATAGTACTAAATACATTATGTTAAAATACATTTATGAATGGTATAAGTGATACTGTAAATTACAGATTAATACACTTTGTGAAATCATATTATTGTTATGTTTAATAAATTACAAGGCTGCACATTTGTACATTTTACAATATAATATTCTTCACTGTGGTATCAAATTCCCTTAACCTAATTTAAGAGTTACATAGTCATTAACAGCAAGTTAATTATGATATGCTATGTAGTTTGTCAAAGGGCATTAGCTGTGAAAGTGATGACATCCTTTTTATTAAAAATTTCTCAATCGTTGTCATAATAGATACAATACCTCTGTATATATATTTTATTTCTATTTCATACAGGAATATGAGGAAGACCAAATTTGTGTATTTTTTAATTCACCGAAATTAAATCGCCAAATAACTATAGAAAATAATGGTTAATAGATAATGTTTTATTTTTCTCATTTTGTTTTTCTCATTAAAGTACATTTATTCACGTCTTGTCCTGAGGAGTATCGACTTATTTCACATCACACAGATTGGTCTAGTGTCTAAAAATAGAAACTTAAGTTTATATACCGTGTCCAAAATATAAAAACTTAAGTTTATACAGGGTGTCTCAAATATAGAATTTTGTCTTATTTGACATCACTCAGAGGTAGGTAGGTATAATGTAAAAGTAAAGTAAAGTGAGTTTTATTTAAAGTCGGCACTATATACATTGATTTGTCAAATCAATCACAAGCTCTGTAGAGCTTTTTAACCGACTATCACAAACATTCATGTCAAGGTCAAAGACACATAGCATGCATGTACACATATACACAGATTAACCATATGGAGAAATTCTAACCACTTTATTCATGAGCTTGATATCAGGTGATCTTAAGGTTATGAATATTCATTAAGTGCGTAACTTTATCAGAAATTATTTTACCGCGTACATTTAATTGTAATCATGGTGTAAAAATTAATTTTTAAAAATTGAAAAGTTTTGACAACACAATATTTGAAACACGAGCTGAATTTAAAAACAAAATATACTCCCCGGCACGTACATATTTGTCCACATAATATTACACAAATAGGATCCTGTTCGGTAAGTCAATGTATATAACATAGCCCCCCTCCCCCTAGACAACAACATACAGATCATCGGGCGATCCCACCTTTACCAAGCAATATTCTATCTCAAGTATTAATATTCATTTTAACTGCAGTTACGAATACATATTCACTAATAAATGTTTCCTTTATTTTGAAAATGGATCAAGTTCAGTGAAGCATCATATTTACATAAATGTTGGTTTCCGAAATCATTTAAACATTTTGTAGGTATCCCTTAGAGGGCTTCGTGACGTCAGTACAAGTGTCAAGGACAGAAAAAATCATGACATTTCTATTCATCAAACGAATACATGGGAATGACTGCATTTTCTAAACTTGATTTTCCCCATAGATGTCTCTTTGCCGAAATGCTAAAAATGCCGAAAACGGTGGTTTTGATTCAAAAACGAACTTTTTTTTCAAAAATAATTCAATAAATCTGTGAACAGATTCCGGAAAAACATATGTCAATTTGTCGTTTCCGATGCTGGAATTAGTGATCGTTATTTTGTATCCGTTGCTTTTTTAACTTTTTGTGATTTTCAAAGATTCTTGAAATGCTTATAATGGATTAAATGGGGCTCTTCGATTCAAAACTTTAACTATAAATGGAACTCCGAATTTTGTATCAGTTACATGCAAGGTGAAGATAACGAACAGTGATCAATCTCATAACTCCTACAAGCAATACAAATTAGATAGTTGGGCAAACACGGACCCCTGGACACACCAGAGGTGGGATCAGGTGTTGAAAGTTGTTTCATTGAAGAGATACGAACATGAAGAATGGGGTATGGTGCTGGAAACGTGTGTTTATGCAGAGGTTAGTTTACAATTGTGATTTTACATATTTTTCTCTATTAATTGCTTTACGTAATTTGACAGATAGTTCGAATTCCAAGATGGCGGCATGCAAATTAGCCAAATGGTAAGAATTTCTCCATATGCTGTAACGACTGTTGGATGTATATTATAAAATCTATGATAAGACACCAAGAAGGTATCTACCCGGTACCTATGAGTCTCGTTACAATAATAGGGTTCGAAGGTACCTATCTATATCAATGAAGAAAATGTATAATAGTTAATACAATAATTTATTGATAGTATCAAAAACACAAGTATAGTCACAGTTCAATTGCTCGGCTAAAATGTCTTAGTAATAAAACACTCATGGAAATCCGGTGTTGATCGGTGCCCGGTGCTACTAGGTGTCCGGTGTAATTAATTGTCCGGTGTTGGGTGCTACAGGTGTAGTCGTTCTCGAACACTACGACTAGTCTAATATTCTACTAGATTACAATGGCATCAGAATTACAACCTGAACTAATTTAATTATACGTAAAATCCAACCCCAACATCTATAGCATATCATGCATATAGAACATTGTTAAACTAAGTACGATATCTAAGTAACTCGGTGCAAGGTGCTTCTGCACCGACTCTAAAACTACTCCGTGCGTCTAAACTACTAAAGTCCACCACCCTAAATCTATAACACCGTCATAGACTATATATTCGATGAACAGGGATATATCATATGCATGCCATGCAAATTTACCGCTACCAAGTATACATTCATACAGAAGATATAATTAATCAATTCTAAATTCAACGCATCTGAAATGTGCGGTGACGGTGCAACTTTGCACCGAACTATAAACTTATCTAAGTTTTCTAATTTATATTAGATCCAACTAGATCCGTTGAAATAACAATAACTTTAATAACTATAAACTATAAAATATAACTAGTAACTAACTGGGAGAGACCTTGCGTGTCTCCCAGGGACAGAACCCCGAGTGCACCGACTATCAAGTTTCACGACAAGAATTAATATGAATTTCTAAGTACTCAATAAATTTACTATACTTTAATTCTCTAAAATTCCCTTTCTTGTACTATCTAGATAATCTAAATAAGCTACGTATTTTAATACTTAAAGTATTTGCTAAAATAAAGGAAATACCTCAACTTCGGTGCAGCAGTCGGTGCCAAACTTCGTAATGTAATATATTTTTGCGGAATTCTGTCGCCGCGGACTATGATTCGCGGCTTTTATATCTTGACGCAATGGTGCAGCTGATTACGTCATGTAATATACCTAAAACTCCTAAAACATGCTTTTCTCAATAAAGTGAGATTTTCTGACTTACTAATATAATTCGTATATAACTTGGTAATTTATCTATGATTTTTAATGTAATCTAAGCATTTTATCTATAAAGTTTCGTTTCTAAAACTTGAAGTGTCGACGTGTCCTTCCTAAATCTGGAAAATATCCGTCCCTATCATACGGATTCTGTAATTATCGTGCGAAAAGCATTTCCTGTCTCTACGTCTAATGACATCCAGGTAATAAACAAATGAGAATTTCTAACACTTTTAAGTGATATCAGTCTTAAACTCTATCGGAATCATCCTAATGCAAGGTGAAGATAACGAACAGTGATCAATCTTATAATTCCTACAAGCAATACAAAATAGATAGTTGGGCAAACACGGACCCCTGGACACACCAGAGGTGGGATCAGGTGCCTAGGAGGAGTAAGCATCCCCTGTTGACCGGTCACACCCGCCGTGAGCCCCATATCCTGATCAGGTAAACGGAGTTATCCGCAGTCAAAATCAGTGTGCCAAGAACGGCTTAACAATCGGTATGAAACACGTCAGACAGCATAAAAGTATATCTCACGGGCGCAACAATGCAAAAGAATACAAAATAAAAACAAAACATTTCATGCAAGAATATATAGATGGAAGAAAGCATAGGATTCAGAGGAAGAAATAAAATACTACAAGCAAGAGTAGATGTATATAATAATCATCATCAAAATTCAAACCAATACCGTATTAGCAATGTTTGTTGCTAATGTTGCGAAAAGTGTAAGCTGTTTCAAATAGAAAGGTGGATAAATAGTATAAGAATTTTGAAAATAATTTAAATATAATTAAAATCAATAATGGTAGTAAATTAATCGTATAAATATTTACGGTGTCTAAGATATAGTATATAGAAATTTTACTCATTTCACAACACTCAGAGGTAGGTACAGAAATTTGACTTATTTTACATCACTGAGGGGTAGGATTTAAATATTTGACTTAATTCACATTACTCAGTAGATATAGAACGTTTTCTTATTTCAAATCACTTGGACGTAGGTTTTAAATATTTGACTTATTTCACATCACTTAGAGGTTGGTAAGTTCATGTACGGTGTTTACAATATAGGAGATTAAAAATTTAACTTATTTCACGTCACTCAGAAGTAGGTATGCAAGGTGAAGATAACGAACAGTGATCAATCTCATAACTCCTACAAGCAATACAAATTAGATAGTTGGGCAAACACGGACCCCTGGACACACCAGAGGTGGGATCAGGTGCCTAGGAGGAGTAAGCATCCCCTGTTGACCGGTCACACCCGCCGTGAGCCCCATATCCTGATCAGGTAAACGGAGTTATCCGCAGTCAAAATCAGTGTGCCAAGAACGGCTTAACAATCAGAAGTAGGTATGGGATTTTTTTCTTATTTCACATCACTCAGAGGTAGATGGGTTAAAGTCCGATGTCAAAGACACAGAATATAGAAATTGGAATTATTTCACACCACTCAGAAGTAGGTAAATTCATGTACGGTGTCTAAGACATAAAGATATAGAAATTCGACTTATTTCACATCACTCAGAGGTAGGTTTTAAAAATTTGACTTATTTCACATCACTCAGAGGTAGATATAGAAAATTTTCTTATTTAGCATCACTCAGAGGTAGGTTTTAAATATTTGACTTATTTCACATCAATCGGAGGTAGGTGGGTTCATGTACGATGTTTAAAATATAGGAGATAAAAATGTGACTTATTTCACATCACTCAGAGGTAGGTAGATAAAAGTCCCATGTCTAAGACACACAATATAGAAATTCGACTTATTTCACATCACTCAGAGGTAGGTTTTAAATATTCGACTTATTTCACGTCACTCTGAGGTAGGTTTTAAATAGTTGACTTATTTCACATCACTTTGATGTAGGTTCGAAATATTTCACTTATTTCACATCACTCAGAGCTAGGTAGATTACAGTCCGATGTCAACGATACACAATATAGAAATTCGACTTATTTCGTATCACTCAGAAGTAGGAAAGTTCATGTATTTGTCCAAGGCATAGGATATAAAAATCTGACTTATTTCACTTCACTCTGAGGTAGGTTTTAAAAATTGGACTGATTTCACATCACTCAGAGGTAGTTATAGAAAGTTTTCTTATTTCACGTCACTCAGAAGTAGGTTTTAAATATTCGACTTATTTCACATCACTCAGAAGTAGGTTTTAAATATTTCACTTATTTCACATCACTCAGAAGTAGGTTTTAAATATTTCACTTATTTCACATCACTCAGAAGTAGATAAGTTCATGTACAGTGTCTGAGACATCGATTATAAAATTTGACTTATTTCACATCACTCTGAGGTAAGTTTTAAAAATTTGACTATTTCACATTCAGAAGTAGGTAGATAAAAGTTAGATGTCTAAGACACACAATAAAGAAATTCGACTTATTTCACATCACTCAGAAGTAGGTAGTTTCATGTACGATGTCGAAGACATAGGATATATAAATTTGACTTATTTCACATCACTCAGAGGTAGATTTTAAATATTTGACTTATTTCACATCACTCAGAGGTAGGTAGATTAAAATCCGATGTCAACGATACACAATATACAAAGTCAACTTATTTCGTATCACTTAGAAGTAGGAAAGTTCATGTATCTGTGTAAGACATAGGATATAAGATCCTGACTTATTTTACATCACTCAGAGGTAGGTTTTAAAAGTTCGACTTATTTCACATCACTCAGAGGTAGGTTTTAAAAATTTGATTTATTTTACATCCCTCAGAAGTAGGCAAGTTCATGTACAGTGTCTGACACATAGATTATAAAATTCTGATTTATTTCATATCACTCGGAGGTAGGTAGGTTCATGTACGATGTTTAAAATATCGGAGATAAAAATTTCACATCACTCAGAGGTAAGTAGAAAAAAGTCCGATGTCTAAGACACAATATAGAAATTCGACTTATTTCACATCACTCAGAAGTAGGTAGTTTCATATACGATGTCTAAGACATAGGATGTATAAATTTGACTTATTTCACATCACTCTGATGTAGGTTCGAAATATTTCACTTATTTCACATCACTCAGAGGTAGGTAGATTACAGTTCGATGTCAACGATACACAATATAGAAATTCGACTTATTTCGTATCACTCAGAAGTATGAAAGTTCATGTATTTGTCCAAGGCATAGGATATAAAAATCTGACTTATTTCACATCACTCAGAGGTAGGTTTTAAATATTTGACTTATTTCACATCACTCAGAGGTAAGTTTTAAATATTTGACTTATTTCACATCACTCAGAAGGAGGTTTTAAATATACTTATTTCACATCACTCAGAGGTAGGTAAATTCATATACGGTGTTTACAATATAGGAGATTAAAAATTTGACTTATTTCACATCACTCAGAAGTAGATTTTAAAGATTGGACTAATTTCACATCACCCAGAGGTAGGTTTTAAATATTTGACTTATTTCACATCATACAGAGGTAGATAGGTAGGTTCATGTACAGTGTTAAAATATAGGATATACATGTAGAAATTTGACTTCTTTCACATCACTCAGAAGTATAGAAATTTGACTTGTTTCACATCACTATAATTACAGTGTATATCAGTTATCATTCACAGCAGAAGTTTTCACACATCAGGATCTTTTTTTAAATATCAGACTCTCTTTCAGCACATCAGTTCTTTTCACCACATCATTTATCTTGCACATATAGGACACGTGCTATGGAGGGGAGGTGACAATGACAGTGAGATGGCGTTAGGTTGGACACCAGAAGGGAAGAGGGCATTTAAGAGACCGAAAACAACCTGGAGAGGAACAGTAGAAGCAGAAAGAAAGATTGCAGAATGAAGAAACTGGAATGAGATCCAGATGGAAGCAATAGAACAGAGTGGATTGGAAAGAGTCTCAGCCCCATGTGTTTTGGCATGGAGAGAACTAAGTAATGTCTAGATTGTTGGAGATAGGATGACCAGGAATATGAATGGATGTGCAGGAAACTGTACTAAGACCCTGATGTATTTGGATAGATTTACATACCATCCTGATTTTGCTATGCAAAACTTGAAAAAAATCCTCAACTCATACTGTAGCTGACATTGTACTTATTAATATCTCAAATGAACATATTTTTAGATATATGATATCTAAACTACGGAGTCCATGTACATTTACACAATAGATAATAGGTAATGATATATGTGTGGAATCTTTTCCTATGGTATGCACGTTAACACATTAGTTTAAATGATAATGTATGTCTTATGACTATGGAAGAAAATGTGTTGAAAACAGAATATGTGTCTAGAGGAGTTGTTGCCCTTGAATGTAATTCATTATTTACATGGGGTTGAAAACTAATCCAGCACACAATAGTACTAAATACATTATGTTAAAATACATTTATGAATGGTATAAGTGATACTGTAAATTACTGATTAATCCACTTTGTCAAATCATATTATTGTTATGTTTAATAAATTACAAGGCTGCACATTTGTACATTTTACAATATAATATTCTTCACTGTGGTATCAAATTCCCTTAACCTAATTTAAGAGTTACATAGTCATTAATAGCAAGTTAATTATGATATGCTATGTAGTTTGTCAAAGGGCATTAGCTGTGAAAGTGATGACATCCTTTTTATTAAAAATTTCTCAATGGTATAGAAATATATATGAATGCCTAATAAAACATTTATTTTGTACAAAAACAAGAGAAAGCTAATAAAACAACGACAGATTGCCACTTTTAGTGTACAGAAATACATCAGGAAGAATTATTGTCTTGCAAGACAATAATTATTTAATTACCAAAATTCATGTGATATTTATAACATACATGTGCCTGTTTTGAGGTTAAAAGGTGTTTGAAATAATTAAATACTGGTGTTATTACTGAAATATACATGTATGATATGGAGCAATTTTCATTTAATCAAATTGTTGGTATCAAAATGACAGCTAATGCCCCTTTAAGAATAACTATCTTCAATGCACATCATAATGACTTTGTTTAGCTTGAAAGAATATTTGCTATAAGGAATCTTGATCATAAATATCAAAAATATTTTTAATTTCACACAAGGTGTTCCTTATAAACACGCATAAAATCATGATTATAGTACATTGACTCTTGTGTGTTTCAATCTGTTAGACTTTCCCATTTTATTGCATTTTTTGAAAGTTGTGTTAAAAGGATTGGTGGTCTTGAAAAAGGATGTTGTAGTGAACAGCAAAGGTCAACTGCTATTCAAGAGTCTGTGTACCTAGTCACCAAGGGCAGGGATAGAGGTCGTGTGGTTCTGCATTTCTTAGGGCCAGTTAAGGGGCTAAAAGAATAGTGTTAATGACAATTATTTCCATGAATAATGAGAGACATCTCCCATCTCTTGTTAAAGTGTTCTTCTTTAAAGAGTTTGTGGTAGATGAGAAATACTTTATTCGATGCAAAAAGACACCAAATTAAAAGTGGAGCTTGTTGATCCTTAGTGACATCCCTGTCATTATCTTCCATGCAGTCTTTCATGTGTCTTATAATTTAAGCTGTGCAAACACTAGTGCTTGCATAATGCACAGACACGTGAAGTGTGGGTAGTGTACAGATGTTGTGTACACATCACCACCCCTCTACTGTCTACAAAACATATACCTGTAGAACCAGTAACATCACCAGAATATGTTATTTCCCCACCGATCACCTTCATAAATGCTAGTTCAGATCACTCAGAAGTAGGTTGTCGTTCGGAATGCCCTCTGTTTTTCATTTTCGTTCGGGCTCGTGGTGCATTGAGTCGTTGTCATAATACATACAATACATCTGTATATATATTTTATTTCTATTTCATACAGGAATATGAGGAAGACCAAATTTGTGTGTTTTTTAATTCACCGAAATTAAATCGCCAAATAACTATAGAAAATAATGGTTAATAGATAATGCTTTATTTTTCTCATTTTGTTTTTCTCATTAAAATACATTTATTCACGTCTTGTCCTGAGGAGTATAATACATAGATACGAATTCGACTTATTTCACATCACACAGAGGGAGATTGGTCTAGTGTCTAAAAATAGAAACTTAAGTTTATATACCGTGTCCAAAATATAAAAACTTAAGTTTATATAGGGTGTCTCAAATATAGAATTTTGTCTTATTTGACATTACTCAGAGGTAGGTAGGTATAATGTAAAAGTAAAGTGAATTTTATTTAAAGTCGGCACTATATACATTCAACAAATCAATCACAAGCTCTGTAGAGCTTTTTTACCGACTATCACAAACATTCATGTCAAAGTCAAAGACACATAGCATGCATGTACACATATTAACCATATGGAGAAATTCTAACCACTTTATTCATGAGCTTGATATCAGGTGATCTTAAGGTTATGAATATTCATTAAGCGCGTAACTTTATCAGAAGTTATTTTACCGCGTACATTTAATTGTAATCATGGTGTAAAAATTAATTTTTAAAAATTGAAAAGTTATAACAACACAATATTTGAAACACGAGCTGAATTTAAAAACAAAATATACTCCCCGGCACGTACATATATGTCCACATAATATTACACAAAGAGGATCCTGTTCGGTAAGTCAATGTATATAACATAGCCCCCCCCCCCCTAGTCAACAACATACAGATCATCGGGCGATCCCACCTTTACCAAGCAATATTCTATCTCAAGTATTAATATTTATTTTAACTGCAGTTACGAATACATATTCACTAATAAATGTTTCCTTTATTTTGAAAATGGATGAAGTTCAGTAAAGCATCATATTTACATAAATGTTGGTTTCCGAAATCATTTAAACATTTTGTAGGTATCCCTTAGAGGGCTTCATGACGTCAGTACAAGTGTCAAGGACAGAAAAAATCATGACATTTCTATTCATCAAACGAATACATGGGAATGACTGCATTTTCTAAACTTGATTTTCCCCGTAGATGTCTCTTTGCCGAAATGCTAAAAATGCCGAAAACGGTAGTTTTGATTCAAAAACGAACTTTTTTGAGAAATAATTCAATAAATCTGTGAACAGATTCCGGAAAAACACATGTCAATTTGTCGTTTCCGATGCTGGAATTAGTGATCGTTATTTTGTATCTGTTGCTTTTTGAACTTTTTGTGATTTTCAAAGATTCTTGAAATGCTTATAATGGATTAAATGGGGCTCTTCGATTCAAAACTTTAACTATAAATGGAACTCCGAATTTTGTATCAGTTACATTGAAAGTTGTTTCATTGAAGAGATACGAACATGAAGAATGGGGTATGATGCTGGAAACGTGTGTTTATGCAGAGGTTAGTTTACAATTGTGATTTTACATATTTTTCTCTATTAATTGCTTTACGTAATTTGACTGATAGTTCGAATTCCAAGATTGCGGCATGCAAATTAGCCAAATGGTAAGAATTTCTCCATATGCAAAAGAATACAAAATAAAAACAAAACATTTCATGCAAGAATATATAGATGGATAAAAGCATAGGATTAAGAGGAAGAAATAAAATACTACAAGCAAGAGTAGATGTATATAATAATCATCATCAAAATTCAAGACAATACCGTATTAGCAATGTTTGTTGCTAATGTTGCGAAAAGTGTAAGCTGTTTCAAACAGAAAGGTGGATAAATAGTATAAGAATTTTGAAAATAATTTACTTACTTACTTAATCCTCTTCGTGCATGTCTGCACATAAGGCTGAAATCAGCTCCCGCCACACTTGTCTGTCCCTTGTCTTCTTTTCTGCTTCTTTCCAGGTTAGTCCTATCTCTTTCAACTCTCCATCTATCATTCTTCGCCAGGTTTCTTTTGGTCTTCTCCTCTTACTTTTCCCTTCAGGAGTCCATCTGAGAGCGACATTTGCTGGTCATGCTTTGTTCATTCTCATGGCGTGCCCTAGCCACCTCCATCTGCATTGTTTAATTTCTAATTGGATGCTCTTTTGAGAAGTCTTACTCCATAGGTCTTTATTAGAGATCTTTTTCGGCCAGTAGATTTTGCAGATTCTCCTAAGGCAGGTGTTATGGAAGGATGACAGCTTCTTAAGGTCGCTCTGAACGAGTTTCCAGCACTCTGCTCCATAAAGTAATATGGACTTGACATTGCTGCTATAGATCTTTACTTTAGTTTTAAGGGAAACTTTTCTAGATCTCCATAAAGGTCTTAGCTGACAAAAAGTTGATCTTGCCTTAATAATTCTCGATGTTATGTCTTTTGATGTTCCATTGTCTTTCCCTATGATGGCACCTAAGTATGCAAGGTGAAGATAACGAACAGTGATCAATCTCATAACTCCTACAAGCAATACAAAATAGATAGTTGGGCAAACACGGACCCCTGGACACACCAGAGGTGGGATCAGGTGCCTAGGAGGAGTAAGTATCCCCTGTTGTATGTAAAGTTGTCTATTTCTTCAATGTCATGATCCTGGATTCTTATGGGTGTATTACAGGTATTGTTTATCGCCAATACTTTTGTCTTCGTTGCATTTATGTCCAAACCAATAGACTGTGCAGTTGTTTCTAGTCGTGCTGTCTTTCTTTGCATTTGTTGTTTGTTGCTAGAGACAAGACATACATCATTGGCAAAATCAAGGTCTTCGAGAAATGATTCCAATGTCCATCTTATTCCAGTATTTTCATTTCCGAGGGTAGATCTCATGAACCAATTTAATAATAATTTAAATATAATTAAAATCAATAATGGTAGTAAATTAATCGTATAAATATTTATGGTGTCTAAGATATAGTATATAGAAATTTTACTCATTTCACATCACTCAGAGGTAGGTACAGAAATTTGACTTATTTTACATCACTGAGGGGTAGGATTTAAATATTTGACTTAATTCACATTACTCAGTAGGTATAGAAAGTTTTCTTATTTCAAATCACTTAGACTTAGGTTTTAAATATTTGACTTATTTCACATCACTCAGAGGTTGGTAAGTTCAAGTACGGTGTTTACAATATAGGAGATTAAAAATTTAACTTGTTTCACGTCACTCAGAAGTAGGTATGGAAATGTTTTCTTATTTCACATCACTCAGAGGTAGATAGGTTAAAGTCCGATGTCAAAGACACAGAATATAGAAATTGGAATTATTTAACATCACTCAGAAGTAGGTAAATTCATGTACGGTGTCTAAGACATAAGGATATAGAAATTTGACTTATTTCACATCACTCAGAGGTAGATATAGAAACTTTTCTTATTTAGCATCACTCAGAGGTAGATATAGAAACTTTTCTTATTTAGCATCACTCAGAGGTAGGTTTTAAATATTTGACTTATTTCACATCAATCGGAGGTAGATAGGTTCATGTACGATGTTTAAAATGTAGGAGATAAAAATGTGACTTATTTCACATCACTCAGAGGTAGGTAGATAAAAGTCCGATGTCTAAGACACACAATATAGAAATTCGACTTATTTCATATCACTCTGCGGTAGGTAGTTTCATGTACGACGTCTAAGACATAGCATATAGAAATCAGATTTATTTCACGTCACTCATAGGTAGGTTTTAAAAATTTGACTTATTTCACATCACTCTGATGTAGGTTCGAAATATTTCACTTATTTCACATCACTCAGAGGTAGGTAGATTAAAGTCCGATGTCAACGATACACAATATAGAAATTCCACTTATTTCGTATCACTCAGAAGTAGGAAATTTCATGTATTTGTCCAAGGCATAGGATATAAAAATCTGACTTATTTCACTTCACTCAGAGGTAGGTTTTAAATATTTGACTTATTTCACATCACTCAGAAGTAGGTTTTTAAAAATTGACTTATTTCACATCACTCAGAAGTAGGTTTTAAATATTTGACTTATTTCACATCACTCTGATGTAAGTTCGAAATATTTCACTTATTTCACATCACTCAGAGGTAGTTATAGAAAGTTTTCTTATTTCACGTCACTCAGAAGTAGGTTTTAAATATTCGACTTATTTCACATCACTCAGAAGTAGGTTTTAAAAATTTGACTTATTTCACATCACTCATAAGTAGGTTTTAAATATTTGACTTATTTCACATCACTCAGAAGTAGGTTTTAAATATTTGACTTATTTCACATCACTCAGATGTAGATAAGTTCATGTACAGTGTCTGAGACATAGGATATAAACAATCTTGACTTATTTCACATCACTTGGAGGTAGGTAAGTTCATGTACAGTGTCTGAGACATCGATTATAAAATTTGACTTATTTCACATCACTCAGAGGTAGTTATAAAAAGTTTTCTGATTTCACATCACTCAGAGGTAGGTTTTAAACATTTGACTATTTTACCTCATTCAGAAGTAGGTAGATAAAAGTTAGATGTCTAAGACACACAATATAGAAATTCGACTTATTTCACATCACTCAGAAGTAAGTTTTAAATATTCGACTTATTTCACGTCACTCAGAAGTAGGTTTTAAATATTCGACTTATTTCACATCACTCAGAAGTAGGTTGTAAAAATTTGACTTATTTCACATCACTCAGAAGTAGGTTTTAAATATTTGACTTATTTCACATCACTCAGAAGTAGATTTTAAATATTCGACTTATTTCACGTCACTCAGAAGTATGTTTTAAATATTCGACTTATTTCACATCACTCAGAAGTAGGTTTTAAATATTTGACTTATTTCACATCACTCAGAAGTAGATAAGTTCATGTACAGTGTCTGAGACATAGGATATAAAATCCTGACTTATTTCACATCACTCAGAAGTAGGTTTTAAATATTTGACTTATTTCACATCACTCGGAGGTAGGTAAGTTCATGTACAGTGTCTGAGATATCGATTATAAAATTTGACTTATTTCACATCACTCTGAGGTAAGTTTTAAAAATTTGACTATTTCACATCATTCAGAAGTAGGTAGATAAAAGTTAGATGTCTAAGACACACAATAAAGAAATTCGACTTATTTCACATCACTCAGAAGTAGGTAGTTTCATGTACGATGTCGAAGACATAGGATATATAAATTTGACTTATTTCACATCACTCAGAGGTAGGTTTTAAATATTTGACTTATTTCACATCACTCAGAGGTAGGTAGATTAAAATCCGATGTCATCGATACACAATATACAAAGTCAACTTATTTCGTATCACTTAGAAGTAGGAAAGTTCATGTATCTGTGTAAGACATAGGATATAAGATCCTGACTTATTTTACATCACTCAGAGGTAGGTTTTAAAAGTTCGACTTATTTCACATCACTCAGAGGTAGGTTTTAAAAATTTGATTTATTTTACATCTCTCAGAAGTAGGCAAGTTCATGTACAGTGTCTGACACATAGATTATAAAATTCTGATTTATTTCATATCACTCGGAGGTAGGTAGGTTCATGTACGATGTTTAAAATATCGGAGATAAATATTTCACATCACTCAGAGGTAAGTAGATAAAAGTCCGATGTCTAAGACACAATATAGAAATTCGACTTATTTCACATCACTCAGAAGTAGGTAGTTTCATATACGATGTCTCAGACATAGGATGTATAAATTTGACTTATTTCACATCACTCTGATGTAGGTTCGAAATATTTCACTTATTTCACATCACTCAGAGGTAGGTAGATTACAGTTCGATGTCAACGATACACAATATAGAAATTCGACTTATTTCGTATCACTCAGAAGTATGAAAGTTCATGTATTTGTCCAAGGCATAGGATATAAAAATCTGACTTATTTCACTTCACTCAGAGGTAGGTTTTAAATATTTGACTTATTTCACATTACTCAGAAGGAGGTTTTAAATATACTTATTTCACATCACTCAGAGGTAGGTAAGTTCATGTACGGTGTTTACAATATAGGAGATTAAAAATTTGACTTATTTCACATCACCTAGAGGTAGGTTTTAAATATTTGATTTATTTCACATCACTCAGAAGTAGATAGGTAGGTTCATGTACAGTGTCTAAAATATAGGATATACATGTAGAAATTTGACTTGTTTCACATCACTATATATACAGTGTATATCAGTTATCATTCACAGTAGAAGTTTTCACACATCAGGCTCTTTTTTGAAATATCAGACTCTCTTTCGGCACATCAGTTCTTTTCACCACATTATTTATCTTGCACACCAGGCAGAAGGAGTGGGAATAGTTGTGACTTATATTTCAAGGAACATTAATTCTGCAACAACTATAACACAACAATTCGCATATTTTCCCCCATTACCTGTGCTACAAAATAAACAAGAGGCCCATGGGCCATATCGCTCACCTGAGTCACCTTGACCCATACCTGAAGACTTTCCATATATATTTGCATGTAAAACCTTAGTCCCTATTATGGCCAAAACAAACTTTTGCAAACTTGATCTACACTATGTCAGAAAGCTTTCATGTAAATGTCAACCTCTTTGGCCCAATGGTTCTTGAGAAGAAGATTTTTAAAGCTTTTTCCTATATTTGTATGTAAAACTTTGACCACCCACCCCTCCACTTGTGGCCCCATCCTACCCCCGGGGGCCATGATTTGAACAAACTTGAATCTGCATTATGTCAGAAAGTTTTCTTGTAAATATCAGCTTTTCTGACTCAGTGGTTATTGAGAAAAAGATATTTCCTATATATTTGTATGTAAATCTTTGATCCCCTATTGTGACCCCATCCTACCCCCGGGGGCCATGATTTGAACAAACTTGAATCTGCACTATGTTAGAAAGTTTTCATGTAAAAATCAGCTTTTCTGGCTCAGTGGTTCTTGAGAAGAAGATTTTTCGTATATATTTGTATGTAAAACTTTGATCCCCTATTGTGGCCCCTTCCAACCCCCCGGAGCCCATGATTTGAACAAACTTGAATCTGCATTATGTCAGGAAGCTTTCATGTAAATCTCAGCTTTTTGGGCTTAGTGGTTCTTGAGAAGAAGATTTTTAAAGTTTTTCCCTAGATATTTGTATGTAAATCTTTGATCCCCTATTGTGGCCCCATTCTACCCCCGGGGGCCATGATTTGAACAACTTGAATCTGCACTATGTCAGAAAGTTTTCATGTAAAAATCAGCTTTTCTGGCTCAGTGGTTCTTGAGAAGAAGATTTTTCCTATATATTTGTATGTAAAACTTTGATCCCCTATTGTGGCCCCTTCCAACCCCCCGGAGCCCATGATTTGAACAAACTTGAATCTGCATTATGTCAGGAAGCTTTCATGTAAATCTCAGCTTTTTGGGCTTACTGGTTCTTGAGAAGAAGATTTTTAAAGTTTTTCCCTATATATTTGTATGTAAATCTTTGATCCCCTATTGTGGCCCCATTCTACCCCCGGGGGCCATGATTTGAACAACTTGAATCTGCACTATGTTAGAAAGTTTTCATGTAAAAGCAGCTTTTCTGGCTCAGTGGTTCTTGAGAAGAAGATTTTTCCTATATATTTGTATGGAAAACTTTGATCCCCTATTGTGGCCCCTTCCAACCCCCGGAGCCCATGATTTGAACAAACTTGAATCTGCATTATGTCAGGAAGCTTTCATGTAAATCTCAGCTTTTTTGGCTTAGTGGTTCTTGAGAAGAAGATTTTAAACTTTTTTTCCTAGATATTTGTATGTAAAACTTTGATCCCCTATTGTGGCCCCATCCAACCCCCCGGGCCCATGATTTGAACAAACTTGAATCTGCATTATGTCAGAAAGCTTTCATGTAAATCTCAGCTTTTCTGGCTTAGTGATTCTTGAGAAGATTTTTAAAGTTTTCCCCTATATTTGTATGTAAAACTTTGACCCCCACCCCACTTGTGGCCCCATCCTACCCCCGGGGGCCATGATTTGAACAAACTTGAATCTGCACTGTATCAGAAAGTTTTCATATAAAAATCAGCTTTTCTGACTCAGTGGTTCTTGAGAAGAAGATTTCTAAAGATTTTTCCTATATATTTGTATGTAAAACTTTGATCCCCTATTGTGGCCCCTTCCAACCCCCGGAGCCCATGATTTGAACAAACTTGAATCTGTATTATGTCAGGAAGCTTTCATGTAAATCTCAGCTTTTTTGGCTTAGTGGTTCTTGAGAAGATTTTTAAAGTTTTTCTCTATATATTTGTATGTAAAACTTTGATCCCCCTTGTGGCCCCATCCTACCCCCGGGGGCCATGATTTGTACAAATTTGAATCTGCAATATGTCAGGAAGCTTTCAGGTAAATTTCAGCTCTTCTGGCCCAGTGGTTCTTGAGAAGAAGATTTTTAAATGACCCCACTCTATTTTTGCATTTTTGTGATTATCTCCCCTTTGAAAGGAACATGACCCTTCATTTGAACAAACTTGAAAGCCCTTTACCCAAGGATGCATTTGGCCAAATTTGGTTGAAATTGGCCTAGTAGTTCTGAAGAAGAAGATAAAATTGTGAAAAGTTTACAACAACGACGACAGACAACGGACAAATTTTGATCAGAAAAGCTCACTTGAACCTTCGGTTCAGGTGAGCTAATTACATGTAGTAACTCATGTTACAGCGAGTAGGTTCTTTGCATTTTTTCATTCAAGAAATAAAAGTCATTTTAAGAATATAAATCTGATCAGTAAAAACATATGATAAGGAATCTACAATACATAGTAAAAGATACCGTGTCTGTTCCTTGAAAGAATTCATTAGATTTTTGATATCTTTATCCAATGGAAAGAAGCGTCGATTTTCTTCATCAGTCATTCTAAGTTCCTTCCTGCTAAATGACTTGATGTGACGTCTCATTTCTGAAACTTTAGACACTCCTTCATCCATCAGATGTGATTTTTTTTCCTTGATGGTATTGTCGATTGGTAGACAAATACCTGCAAGCTATCAAAAGTAAACAACCCTGTAATTTACAAATGATCCCAGGCTGGTTGATTGCACAATAATTTTTTCCCTACAATAATAATAATCTTAATTTTTATAAAGTCAGACATACAAACATATGGAGCACCAAATTAACATAAACTCAAATAATTGAAGATACATGTATATCTTCAATTATTTGAAGATATCATCAATTCAATTATTGCTCTCTTTCATTGAATTGAGTGCATTAAATCAATTATTGCTCTCATCAAATGAATTAATGTGCACTTCAATTCAATTATTGCTCTCATCAATTCAATTAATGCGCACATCAATTGAATTGAAGAGAGCAATAATTGAATTAATGTGTGCATTAATTCAATTATTGCTCTCTTCAATGCAATTGATGAGAGCATCAATTTCGTAGAAATATTGCTCGCAATAATTAATTTAGAGCTCGGTATAAATAATTTAATGATCTCTTTAATTCAATTGAAGATATCTTTAAATCATTTACAATGCTTTTGTATAAGGAATTAATGCGCGCATCAATTCTTTTAAAGAGAGCAACAATTCAATTAAAGAGATCATTAATTCAATTGTGGATATGTTGAATTGAAGATATCTTTAATCATATAGTTGCTTTCTCTAAAAGAATTATTGCTCTCTTCAAATGAATTTCTAGTAAAGATATCATTAATTCAATTGAAGAGAGCAATGATTGAATTAATGCATCAATTCAATTATTGCTCTCATCAATTGATTTAATGTGCGCATTATATCAATTATTGCTCTCTTCAACTGAATTGTAGCACGCATCAATTCAATTGTTGATATCATTAATTCATTCGAAGAGATCATTAATTCTATTAAAGTGCACATCAATTCAGCTGAATAATTAATGCTATCATCAATTCAATGAATGCAGGCAATAATTCAGAATTGAAGATATCATTAATTATTTGAAGAGAACTTTAATTAAATTGTTGTGCGCATCAAATGAATTGATGATATCTTCAAATAATTGAAGATATCTTCAATTATTTGAGTTTATGTTAATTTGGCGTTCCATACAAACAACAATGGTATATGCTAGCTATTTGAAGACTTGCACAGACGGGCACTAGGGGGTCATTTTGTGGGAGGGAACCAGAATACCCAGTAGAAACCCATGTGTTCGAGTGGACAACCACCATACCCTCTCACATACAGCCACTGTCAATTATGAGGTTTGAACTTAGGTCGCAGCGGTGAGAAACAGTTGCATTAACCACTACACTACCTGGAAACCCCATGTTTCTATTACTCTTACTTAATAAGGAAAGGATGTGATTAAGGCACATCAGGCTTCTTGGCATTCAATTTGTCAAGTAAAACTAAATTTAACATTCAAATGGTTTTAAAAGTATAATTTACATGTAGGTATGCACCTTTCATATAGCTTTCCTATTCTTCAGAATTTATGTTAAGATTGTGTTAAATATTGATCAACCTGTCCTGTCAAATGATTTTTGTGGCTCTCAATTCCTGGGGGAAAAAAATGTGAATTTCCTTTTCCCTGTGCACATCTTCATTTGCGGAAAGAGCCTTCTTCAACTTCTGCGCTTGGTGTTTTCTCTTCCAGATAGAATCATGACCAAGGATCTGTTCAAGTGATTGAAAAATATCCACAATTTTATATTTAAGATGCACGATAGTCACTTTGCCTACATTAGCCAAATGTTGAACCCAGAGCATTCATGAAGGACAAAAAGAAACTATGATTTAAATAAACTTTAATCCATATTTAATCTGGCCAGTTTAATACATTAATCGAAATTTTTACCAGTACATGTCTTATGATTACTGCTTTACCTTATAATCAGGAAATTTACATATCTTTTTCATATAAATTCTGGCAGGGCAATCAAGTTTTTTGTGTTTTGTACCAAAGTCCTGCTCTTTTGTGTATAAGAATGATCTTGGTCTGCTTCTACGGTCTGCAAATTTAATTATATACACTTGTACATAAATTGCAATTTTTTTTTATTGATGCTTAAATATTGGTATGAGATTAAAGTTAAAACATATTCAAAGTTGGAAATGCATTTTAAAATAATTCAATCACACAATCCTGAAGAAAATGACATGCAGCATATAAACTCAGTGCGAGCTAGTACCTTCTCCATTTGGTACTTCTTCTTTTTCATTGTATTTCTGTCTGGCCCAAAGTGACATTCTCTGACATCAAAACCAAGAATAATGAATGGTGTGCCATTACAGGGTACTTTAACACCCTCCTTTTGTCCCTTGTCCTCCCAAAGCACTCAGATGACCTTGAAGGCCTATATCGTATAAAAGTATACATTTTTTAAAATGTGTGATAGAACTTGTGTCTGCTATGGTGCAGTTCAGATGTAAAATCATTGCATACACCTACTTTCTTAGTTGGTATTTTCATTTAATTAATTCAACCAGTTAGAAACAAGAGGAATTACTTAATTATGTCAGAGCTTGGCTGAATATAAGGAATTTATACATAATTGCACGACATCCAGTACTTAAAATCCAGATCATGACTAAATCCTTTATTTCGCCTAAATATTGTAAATTTAGTGACTGTGTCTATTTCAAACTTAGTCACTAGCTTTTCGGCTTCTTCCACCGTGTTGACAACAACATATTTCGGCTCATACTCAGACATTCTTCTACATGCAGGGACAACACGAACGTAAATATTCAAATATTACTACTACTATTATTATGTCTAATAAAAATACTAAAAGACACCTAGCTTCGTGAAATATCGGAAGGAAATAATAGCTTGTTTACACAAAATTGCTGATTACTCAATTTACTGCGATGAGTGGAATGATTTCGGGAAAACCGAGGTGGAATAATTCGATTATCGAACTCTGTGTTAAAAAAAAATAGAGGCATTCCGAACGACAACCTACTTCTGAGTGATCTGAACTAGCACGCACCCTGGAACTGTGCACAGGGAACACACGTGTTTCCGTTTCAACGAAAACAACACAGCTTCACTGTCACAGCAAAGGCTTGTTTTATACATCTTTAAAACGACCTGATGTCAGAAGAAGATACCCTGGAATTCCTGTTGCAGGATGACCCAAACGATCATGCATTCAGTATAAACATGAACATGTAAGTTGATGTAGCCACCGATGCAAGTTGTTTCGGCCTTTTTACAATTCGGCCCTAGGTTCGTTCGGCCTCAAGTTTTTTCGGCCTCTTGTCGTTTCGGCCTCAGATACCTAGTCGTTTCGGCCCAAGTTTCGTAAGCGACAAAATACCGACAATGTGATGTTGTTTTTGTTAATATAAATGTGTATTGAATTTATGCTATTGTTGAAATGGAAGCTGTTCGAGTGTAAGCTTTTGAGACTTTAATGAAGAGGAAATTTTGTATGAAGAGGAAATAAATGGAGGTAGGCCTAGTGTTAGAAACGATAATGAAATATATGCAAAATTGTTCAAATTTTCTTTTCCATGATGCTAAGCAAATTGTGATACCATGATAATTGAGAATAGTTTTTGAAATCATCAAGGCAAACTTTTTAACCTCGAAATATAATGATTTCTTAACAAATTTGTGCTGTAAAATTTCAATTTAGCATTTGACATGTGATTTCACCGCAAAACCTCTAGATGTAAAACTTATACGGTACCAATTTTGATGCACCAGATGCGCATTTCGACAAATAATGTCTCTTCAGTGATGCTCAACCGAAATGTTTGAAATCCGAAATAACTATGAAGTTTTAGATCTAAATATAACCAAAAACAACGTGCCAAACAAGTGGAGCCAAATTCGTCCAAGGATAAGAGCTATGCATGAGGGAGATAATCCTTAATTTTGAAATGAATATTAAAAATCACTTTGAAATCAAGTGAAGAAACTACAAACAATTGTGCATTTTTTGTTAGTATATCTATAGGTAAATCGTGGTATCTTGTTTAGAAAACATGTAATAAACGATTAAAAAAGCAATAATTTCTTTCTTTCCCGGAGAAATAAATGGCATGCAGCAAACTTTACATTTTGGTAAGGGTACAATTAATTTTTGAACTGTCAGTAAACGATGCATTCAGCTACAAAGCTTTATCCCATCTTTCACCCTGATGAACAGAATTATTTATTTTTTATCTATCAGAAATTCATATTATGAATTATTTTTTACTATAAATGTAACATGTTCAACTTTGTATACAAATAAAGAAGTCGATCAACAGAAACGCGAGTGATTAATTCTACACTGAAGTGTTGTAAAATTTAATTTACAAGTTCAGATGAATATTAATGAGTCAAGTATCATGGAAAATTATTTAACCATACTAAACTGACTTGGACAATTAAAAACTTGATTGTAATACACGAGGTCCGCGTGCTTCAAAGTTTGAAATTCGGTCACGGCCTCGTGGGAAGCTGAGTTCACACCTTTACGCATGAAAATATGATGCAAAATTGCTGTACATGTACAGTGCATGTCCAATTCTTCGGTTTTGTAAATTGATTATTGACCACACAATTAGCTGTGCGTCAATTTTCAATTTAAGGATATATGATACCCAACAACATTTGCTGTGGAATTTTGTAATACTATTTGTAAGGGTTTAAAATATTCAATGATAACCGATGTGATCTCTTTCTCTCTCTCTCTCTCTCTCTCTCTCTCTCTCTCTCTCTCTCTCTATTTTTTCAAAGGCAAAAAAGTGCTCTGTTAGGTATAGCTATAGGGATACCTATAAAAGTTTATCTAATACTCTCTTTCGAATTATGAAAAAAAAGTTTTTGAAAGAATATTAGTAAAGACATGCCCGCACACCGCTTGTCCTCACTAAGCTAATATTTTGTATCTACATCTTTCACATGTTGTAGGTCACATGGTGCAATTCTGTCCACTCACAACTTCTGTCCATTGGTTGAAATTTGTCCTCGCGCGCGCGCCTCGCGATGTTTTAGATTCAGTAGAATCAAAAATATTGAGAGAGAGAGAGAGAGAGAGAGAGAGAGAGAGAGAGAGAGAGAGAGAGATTTATTTCATTAAAATATTTGTGCCTTAAAAATAACTGCATCATATGGTACCGGTTAATAATTTAATCAGCATCATAATGTGCAATGTTCATAACAAATATATTATATATGTTTTGGCATTTTTGTTTTTAAAATACAAGCTTATGTAATATGTAAATAGCATATCATTTTCTTTGATGGTGTGGACTTCCTTGTTTACACCATAGACATATATAACTGTTTACACAACAAAGAAATATCAATTTTGATATAGTAAGATGAAAAAAAAGACTTATTTTTTGGTATTACAAAGGTATTTAAAAGTGAGGCCGAAACGACTAGGGCCGAAACGACATTAGGCCGAAACTACTAACGGCCGAAAAAAATTGGGGCCGAACTGAAAAAAGGCCGAAACGACCAGAAATCGTAGCCACATAGGCCGACTAGAAAAAAAAATTGCAGTTTTGTTATGTTATGAAAAATTCACGATTAATCAACGCGATTTGATGCCATAATTTGTCGTTTCATGAAAGAAAATATTTATATTTTATGATATTTAAACCAAGCTTTTATTAAGGATGTACGGGGCTGACGATTTTGAAATTACCGCGAAACTCTCAATGACGTAAATAAATCCTATGTCGTTCGCATCTCCTGTTTCATTCTGAGTGTATGTTAAATAATATCTACAATGCAATTAATTCTATAGATATATTTTACATAAAATATGACAAAAATATCATTAGATTCGAAATAAAAACAAATCGCGTAAATTTTACGACTTTAATTACTTTTCGGCAATGTAAACATAGTGAGACTTTTGAAACATTGAAATGCGGGGGAAACGCGGATTTCAGACAGCTAAAGCGATCCAGCGTTACATCAAGGTTTTTTGGCCCACAGAAGACGATGGAAAGCTGCCTCACCAAGACACCAGACGCCGGATCATCTATATTTGCAATCGCAGACGCAAGACATGTGTTCAGGTTTGTCAATCACTGTTAACAGGTTAGGTGGCAGGGGACAGTTTCTTTGGTTTTGAAACATGTGGATAGGGGGTATACACCAAAGTCAGATTATGACAGACTAATGAAAAATCATATTTCCCTTTTATGTCAATACTTGTATTTCATATTAGTGTAGTTAATAAATTATGACCCTAAATTACATGTAATCTATAAATACTGGTGCTGGTTCCCCTTTTTTGCTTTGATTTTCCCTCATTTGGGCTAATCCGCACCACTCCCACACCATCACAGTACCAAACATGGGGATTTAGACACTGTGCACAATCAAGAACCCTATCTGCCCTTCTCAAAAATCTACCTCTCATATGGGGCCATCCACCTTCCCTCACAGCTACAGACCTTTTGCTAGACCCTGCATGTTTTCACCGGAATTTCTTCAGCAACTGACCACGTGTCTTAGTTTCGTATTTGCACCCATCTATATACTAGGAATCAAGGTGACACCTACATGTTGTATATCAACATTTTTACTAAGCACTCAGCTACATTTGATATGCATCCTAAAATTATTGTATACATTTTTACACATGTAATATCACTTCAAATACGGGGTAATTCCATTTTTTGAAAAAGTTGACCGGGTCTATAGTGCGAAATTGTCCTCTGCTACCTTTAAGGATTCTGACATCTCATGTCATTGACGTCAACTCCCATTTTTGACAAATCTGACTTATTCTGAGTGAAACTACACCAATACATCATGTCGACCGCCCTAAATGCGTACGCAATAAAATTATTTAAAAACCCTACATTTCTGTGTATGATGTTGTCATTTTTGAGTGATGAGAGTGTTCGAGTAAGATCCTTGTGCCTAACAAATAATATTACAAGTATATTGTATCTATGGTAAAAGTGACCTTATATGTGGTGCTACATGCTGAACATGTAATCATGAGAACCTGTGTAGAAAATGATGGATTAGAGAGAGATAAAGGGAGATAACTGCTCTTAAAATCAAGAAAATTTCCCACTTCACTGTCTACTTCTTTACATACTGTATATGTATAAACCTGAAATATGCTCTAATTAAGTAAACAACTCCCCAACAAGATTTTGAATACCTGTTCTCTTCTTACATTCTATTCTATGATATCCTAATAGTGAAAACTAAAGATTCATGCAATTCAGCCAAATGTCAAAGGGGAGGTGGCTTGTTTACAAGTATCACCCATAAATGAGAAAATAGTGTTAACTGTGTTTTTTGTGTACAAAATGTCTCTGAAATGACTTATTTCTCTATCTGCAAGTATTTTTTCATAAATATGTATCATGGTGCTGAGAAGAAATGTGATCTACTGTACCTGAGACCCGTCAATCAGTACAATTTGTTAATTATATGTAGAACATGTAAAACTACATGTAATCTATGTAAAAAGAATACACAGTATATGAAGTACCCCAAATAACATTACTTTAACCACTAAGCTTATTTACATGTACTTACATGTCACTATGATACTTGACCAGATTCTGGTTTTCCATAGTACTAAAGCATAGCTTACCCCCCCCCCCTTGACTCTGTTGTCTACCATTGTGACACTAATGTGATACATCTATTGAAATAAAAGGTTGTTTTACATGTCTAATACATTTATCTTGATAATATTAATGAAATTGACTGAATTCCATGGGTTTCAAAAAATGCCATTCTCTTAAAGGTGGCAGGGGACAGTTTCTTTGGTTTTGAAACATGTGGATAGGGGGTATACACCAAAGTCAGATTATGACAGACTAATGAAAAATCATATTTCTCTTTTATGTCAATACTTATATTTCATATTAGTGTAGTTAATAAATTTTGACCCTAAATTACATGTAATCTATAAATACTGGTGCTGGTGCACAAAACATGCTCTGAGCAGGTTCCCCTTTTTTGCTTTGATTTTCCCTCATTTGGGCTAATCCGCACCACCCCCACACCATCACAGTACCAAACATGGGGATTTAGACACTGTGCACAATCAAGAACCCTATCTGCCCTTCTCAAAAATCTACCTCTCATATGGGGCCATCCACCTTCCCTCACAGCTACAGACCTTTTGCTAGACCCTGCATGTTTTCACCGGAATTTCTTCAGCAACTGACCACGTGTCTTAGTTTCGTATTTGCACCCATATATATGCTAGGAATCATGGTGACACCTACACAGGCAAATGTGCCTCACGTGAATTTTACGTGAAATGCTGTTCACGTGAAATTCACATGAACCTTTCACGTGAAATTCACGTAAATTTCATGTGAATTTCACGTGAAAAGTGATTCACGTGAAATTCACGTTAATATGTCCACATGAATTTCACGTGAATCCCTTTTCACGTGAAATTCACGTTAAAATATTCACATGAATTTCACGTGAACAGCAATTCACATGAAATTCACGTTAAATTTTTCACATGAATTTCACGTAAAAAGCATTATATCAATTTTCACATTAGTTCCTTGCGAAAATTTTAATGTGATTTGATTTTCGCAAGGAAATAATGTGAACGTTGATTCACGTGAAAAGATTCACACGAATTTCATGTGAAATTTCTTCATGTGAAATCCACACGAACAATTTCACACGAATTTCACGTGAAAAGCTATTCACGTTAAAAATTTCACAAGAAAAGCGATTAAAGTGAAATATTCACACTTCTTAATATATTCAAGCGAAAAAATAAATAAAATTAAGGTAAAATATAAAACGATATGGAGATTAGGCAATTCAAAAGTTAGAGTACATTTATAAAATGTAGGCAAACGACCAATAAAGTAGATCCTGCTCACGCCTCCCTCTCCTCGTTTATTTGCGAAATTATTAACTTGCATTGTAGTTCTGTACGCAGTATGATTACATGTACTTTCCACACCTGATTTCTCTCATTTCCCATTATTTTTTCTCTTAAGAATTAAAATATAAATTAAATCTCCCATCATCATAGATATTAATGAAAGCATATTTTCCAACTACTTGAAGAATCACTATATTGATAGAGTTAGAATATGCAACTTCAAAACCACGAAATTTTCTAAACATGGAAAATTACTATTTTACAGTAAAATCAGAAAGAACTATGAATTAAAACTAATAAGACCATTTGAAATTTCCATTTGTGAGAGTAGTACGTTTTAAATAGCTAAGAATATTTGCCCACCCTTTAGAAATTGAAACTGGTGAACCATGCATTCCAAAAGATTGTTGTTTTGGTCAGTTTTGTAAAACTACTGAAGATGAGTTAATTTTTTTTATCTCGCTGCTTTATGATGTTAGTAACAGGCTACTTGTCGGGGTGCACTTGGGCTGTTTACATACATGTGATTTGAGGGTAGTATTGTGCTGGTGGGAAAAAATGCCATGATATTGTTTTCCGTTGTCGGTAGTTTGGCATCAATTTTAATTAACCCCCCCCCCCCTCCTTATTAGATACATCGAGAATAACTAGTTCTAATTGTAACGGGGACCGTTACAGATGTTCCCCAAACCTCCCCCAATTAAAAAGTGATGTCCTTGTGAATCTATAGGAAAAAATCATTTTATTTTAGCCTTTAATTACATGTAGTACGTTCAATATGGTCATTTCAGTACCAAGAAATGAAAGAAAGCGTTGCACGTGCATACACGCGCACGCGTGTATGATTCCGAATTTTTGTTGATGTCGTTCAACATGCATTTGTATCATATACCCACAGTATGAATTTCATAACGTTTCCACCAAATATAAGGAAGTTATAGCGATTTTAAAATCGTCCAATCAGAAATCAGCACACGTGCATGCACGTGCTGAGCAGTAATTCTAACCACAGCAATTTGTAAGGAGTACCAAGATACATCTAAACCCCTAATATGAATAGAATTTGATGAAAAACAAAAACGTTATCGTCCTTTAAAAATTGAACATTTAAAAAACGTTGCACGCGCATGCGCGTGTGCGTTGGCATTTTTTGTTACACCAACATATAGATACACATATTGTCTACGTATGCTGTGAATATCATCTCATTCGCTTCATAAATAAGATAGTTACAAACGTTTTAGCATTATCCAATCAAAATGAAGCGCACGTGCATGCGCGTGCAAATTGGTAATTTTGACCATGTAAATCAGTTAAGGGTCTCAATATCTACCTATGATATGAATTTCAAGCCATTTCAATGAACAACAAAAAAGTTAGACTGATTCCAAAGTTAGCGTACAAATTTTGTAATGCGCGTGCACGCGCATGCGTGCGCGTGCTGGCAAAATAACTATTATTTTTCATATGTACAAATGATATACTATCATCCTATTTAGGTTTTATATCGCTTCCTTCAATATTCTGATTTTCCATTTTTTGTACCAAAATTGCAATGCACGTGCGCGCGCGTGCATGCACGTGTAAACAAAATGACTATCACTATGCACATCTACAAACGCTATACTATCATCCTGGAAAGTTTCATATCGATCCCTTTTGTAGTTCCTGAGAACACTACCGGACAAAAAAGTACCGGAGAAAAAGAATAATAATAATAACTAGACACGATCTCGTTGCGAGCAACGAGTAGGTCTTCCGTCCGATTTTTTGATGCACTCGGAGTTAAAAAAAAAAAAAAAAGACAAATGAGTCCCAATTTAGTTTCCGACTTTAAGACACTTTAGATATAATCAATTTTTCATATCATAAGCTTCTGAAGCAAAGTTGCGTTGAAATTCGTTTGAAATTCGACTCTCCAGGCGAGCCATAAGGCCCACGGGCCTATTTCTTGATGTCATTTGTTAGCCCTCTATAGACTCAACAACTTTAGTTCTATATGTTTTTACAAAATATTTACCTGTAAAAAGTTATTGAGATCGACCGATATCGACAAAAAATCAACTCTACAGGCGAGGCATTAGGACCATAGGCCTATTTCTTGATATCAATCGATAGATCTCGATAAACTGAACAACTTTTGTTCAATATGTCCTTACAAAATATTTACCAGTTACAAGTTTTTGAAATCGACTGATATCGACAAAAATCGACTCTACAGGCGAGCCATGAGGCCCACAGACCCATTTTTTGATATTGATCGATAGGTTATGACACATTGAACAACTTTTGTTCAATAATGCTTTTCAAAAAATATGTCGTTTTAAAGATATGAGGCGTCAAATATTTACGATTTTGGCCCTTAAAATCTCTAATTACGTAACATATGACCTACGTTTTGATTTGATAAGATCAAGCTCGTTGAGATGAACATTTCCGCTTCTACAACTTATTATAAAATATTAATAGTTTCTGAGATATTCTCAAAAACATTTGGACCCTTCTGAACCCCTAATTTAAAGGGTCAGCCCCTTTTGCTTGATATCGTAAGAAAGGTCATGACATTTCAAACATTTTTTGTTCAACAAGTATTTAGAAATTCTTTACCGTTCTCGAGTTATCTCTACAAGAAATATTTAGGGGCCAAACTGTAGCTCCCTAACGGGGCCACATAGGGAAAAAACGAAATGTACATATTGTTTAAATTATCATTCTGAACAACTTTTGTTCAATAATGCTTTTCAAAATATTTGTCGTTTTCAAGATATGAGGCGTCAATTATTTATGATTTTGGCCCTTAAA
>NC_079170.1:5535320-5590320 GCF_947568905.1 Ostrea edulis | reverse complement strand
TTCTGCTGCAGTTCTAACTGAATACACTATGAAAAAGGCCACAAATAAAGCAGTGAACGCATCCGAGTTGTTGATGGCTGTTGAGAGCTGGGGGTGGGGGGATGTGCAGACTTTTTTTTTAAAATAAAAATTTATGTCCGGTAAAAAGTGTTAGCTGGAAGAGAGTTGGATCCCATTAGGAAAAGTGGGATCTGCCCAGACTGTTTTCCTACCCTTGTTCCATTTAGATTGTGAAAGTACATTCTGAAATGAATTAATAAAC
Organism: Ostrea edulis; assembly: GCF_947568905.1. NCBI lineage: Eukaryota > Metazoa > Mollusca > Bivalvia > Ostreida > Ostreidae > Ostrea > Ostrea edulis. The sequence continues at coordinate 5,590,058 of NC_079170.1, read as the reverse complement.
TTAAAATATGTTAATGATGTTGATATTTTGGTGATTTTTTAATATTTTTTTTCAAAATCATATTATTATTTTCCTGTCAAACATATCCAATAGTAGTATTCCCATGACAACCAATCTAAATGTAGAAACAATATAGCTGGTACTTGTATAGCATAGGGGCATAAAGGAGTTAACTTTAATTTGTGTTTTATGCTATATGTTTCATTGAAAAATATTGTTTCTTCTAAAACATCTGGACATAATCCTCAGCCAATAACAGGTGAAATGCTAAGATTGAAAGTTTACTTGCAATTCAATTTAAGCAAAATTTTATATTGAAAGTATAACATTCAATAGATCATTGAACTCGTTAGAGTTTACAATGTTTTCTTATACTTTGAAAAAATAAAATTTAAAAAAAAAATAAAATTTATTTCCTACCTACCTACCCTATTTTTTTCTGGAACGTTAGCGGAAACTCAACAATTTTTGTCGTTGGCCTCAATCGTTTCATTTTAATAGCTGCAGAACTGTAGCTCTCTGAAAAAATATTTTGACATAACAGAGATATGTCAAAATATTTTTTCAGAGAGCTACAGTTCTGCAGCTATCATTTTAAGCAATACATTTATATAGATTTAATCTAGATAATGAGGAATGCAAAGTCATTTTCAAATCGCCTCTGGATTAGAACATGACAATTTGAAAACATATTCCATGGCTTCCTTCTGTATCTTGTATCTTGTATTATAATAATTCTATTCTATTCTGTATGATGATATATAAAACACAAATTATTGATAATTTTGCAACTTTTTTTTTTCTTCGTTTCTGCTACATCTACGTGCAATTTCATTCATAGTACAGTGTGTGTACATAAGGCTTAATATGACTCCTTTTGTATATTGAACAGTCCTTCTAATGCATAAATATTTCTTTTTCAGAGATTAAAAGAAAGAAAAAAAAAGACAATGAAGACAACCATGTAAAAACAAATTCAATCAATTAAATTATCAGCAGATTGAAAGCAGATTTGTACTCCTTTTTGTGTTCATCTGAACCCGAGATTCAGAGTATCAAAATATCCATGTATGATTTAACGTTATAAAGTTTATGTGAAATTCACGTGAATTTTATGTGAAATTCATGTTAAAAATTTCACGTGAAATTCAGGTGAATTTTATGTGAATTTCACGTGAAATTCATGTGAATTTCACGTGATTTTTTTTCGTGTGAATTCACATTTGATGCTCTTTTAACGTGAATTTCACATAGGAATTTTCACGTGAAATTCATGTGAATTTCACGTGAAATTCACGTGAGGCACATTTGCCTGTGTACATGTTGTAAGCACTCAGCTACATTTGATATGCATCCTAAAATTATTGTATACATTTTTACACATGTAATATCACTTCAAATACGGGGTAATTCCATTTTTTGAAAAAGTTGACCGGGTCTATAGTGCTAAAGTATCTATAGTCTTTATTATTGTGTATCTACATAATAATGGGTCCCGCGGACTTAACTGTTCTACCTACTGTCGGTCTCCAACTTCGGGTAGGTCTTGTGGTACGTCTGACATGTACCATAACCGCGGGAAAGTCCTCGTGCTGCCGGATGTTGATCCTCTGCAATCCGGGGATAAACAAGTCGTACTGGGGAAGACTCCCCAGATACTACACTCCCCCCGTTTTCTCTGAAGGACGGAGAAACGGGTCCAACCAATGGTCAAGGTGGGCGCGACACGCCCCCTCGGATTAACTATCCGAGGACGCCGGAAAGAGTTCCGGCAGGAAAGGTCCGGGTAAATGCCCCGCAGAAAACTGACTGGGACTAATCTAATCCCAACCGGTGTGGGCCAGGGCGAGCCCTGGGTCGCACATCCATCACTGAAAAGGATCTGTAGATTCTCCTACCAGCCCCTCGAGTCCAACCTGGGAACGCGAGAAGTTCTCGGGAGACATAGTTCCATGACGCCTCGCTAACAGGGCCATTGTAACCATCCTGAACACCTTCACTGGGCGCACAATGAGTAAGGCCAACAGCGGAAGTTTCAACCACACTAATTTCCTCAGCAATGTTGGTCGGCTCAAGGGGGAAATCTCCCCCACCATCCAATATGGCCTCCTTGGAAGTTGACCAAGTTTCAGGGCAAGCTAAGGGGGCAACATTAACTCTTGCTGTAAATGTGCTGAGCTTAGTCCCTGCCTCAGTGTGGGGATCCACACTGTTCACATTCTCAACGACCAAGTCAGGTACCAGACCCATGGTTCGGCCTCCAAGGCTGATCCGATTGCACTGCCTCCGGAGATAGACACTTCCTCATCCGAGGCATTGACAATGCTGGTCACCAACGTTCTCTCCCTAGCATAAGTGTTCGGCACCGATAATACGTCCGATGTCTGCTTGATCTAACTACAAAGTCTTCCAACTCCTTATCCAAACGACAAGAACATAGGACGACTGAAGCAGCTGGGACCCGGATAGACTTCGTTACTGAAACCTGGGCCTGCTGTCCCCCTCCTGGGCGTCGGAACGTCATAGGGACCTTCTCCTTTCCCAGGGTCATTGTGCCATGTTCCAAATTTATGTGAGCCTTCTGCTGATGGAGAAACTCCATACCTAGCAGCATTTGGTCCTGCAGGGGGGCCACATACAGGTCGACATTATGTTCCGTGTCTCCAAGGCGAACTGCCACAGGGCCAATGACGAAGCCCCTCATCCTGAGATTTTCCCCTGCCTGGACCAAGGTCACATGCTGCTTGATGGGAGGCTTGGGGTTGAGCTCCTCGTAGACCCGGGTGGAAAACACACTCACCTCCGCCCCAGTGTCTACCACTGCCTGTAGTCTTACTCCCTGGACTACCATTTGGACCATGAATCCGGTGGTTGGGTGTATCTGCCCTATTGGCACAGGCGAGTCTTCGTGGGATTCTCCCGCATGCCGGAATGGCATATCCGCAGTCCCGTTCTCCGCTTGTCCACTGACCACCCCCTGCCCACATTCCTCCTTGGGCTGAACCTGCGCCCTAACTGGCTCCGGGCACTCGCTAGGCTCGGACGCGGGGTCCGCGCCTACCTGCTCCTCCTGAATGAGCGAAGGCTCCTGATCCGGCAAGTCCTCCGAATCCTCCGGAAATTCCTCCCCATCCCCCTGGTTCTCTGCCCCAAACCTGGGTAGTTCCGGCACCACGATATCCTCAGGGAGCCTGAATCCCGACAACATATCCTTGGGAGAGAGCTAGTATTTGTCCTCCTCCCGCCCTATGACCCAGTCATCGGATTCCTCCTCCTCCTCGGATGCCTCCTTGAACCGCACTTGGAGTGTACCCTTCCTGGAGCGGCGCATGCAGGAGGGCGCCTGCCTGTGTCCTCCTGCAAACCGACTTGTCCCCGTGCGAGCGTCGCACGGCCTTGGCCTAACTGGGGAGCGCTCTGGAGTCAGCACCCTGACTTTCCGCTGCGTAGGCCCTCCACTAGATTGCGACTGGCGGGTCTTGGCTCCCCGCCCCCTTGGTTCTGATGAACACGGTTGTGCGTCTTGACCGCCCCTAAGCTTGACCTTGGTCCCCTGGCCCTGGTTCGCCTCAGTTTTCCCCTTCAGCTCCGGGCATTCCCTCTTGAAGTGCCCCCATGGCCCCGCATTTGTAGCAACCTACTGACTTCCGATTGCCGCTCAAAGGTGGCGATGAAGGTCTCCGAGGAAAGGGGGTCCGCCCTCGGAGTTCCTTCTCCATCTCCTCAAGGCGCTGGCGCATTTCCTTGATCTCCTTGTCAGGATTGGGAGCTTCAACCTGAGCTACCTGCCTCACATCCCTCATGGGCTTGGATGACTTCATCTGCCGTGAATGCTGATAGTACTGCATTCGGTCGACTGCTTCCTCAACTGTCTTGGGCTGGCCGTCTAGGGCATAAAGTCCTGCGTCTTTATCCTCAGCACCGAAGCACAGCCGGGGGATGGCATCTACATGAAAATCCGGCACAGACGGGAAAGCCTGGGTAGCCAGGGTAAGCACCCTGTCTGCTCAATGTCGCAATGACTCGCCCACATCCTGTGATGCAGACTGAAAGTTTAATTGATGCGTGAAACCTGGTGCAGATGACCCAAAACGTTTCTCAAACCGCCCAATGATGTCAGCCAAAGAGAGACCGCGGTCTGTTTCCATCAACAGGGTGTAGTAGTCACTGGCTGTCCCCTCCAAGGAGAAGCAGAACTGATCATGTTGTTCCATCTCAGTCCACTGTTGGCTGCGGGCCAGGCGAATGAACTTGTGCAGGAAGGACTTCCAGCTAGAATTTCCATCGTACCGCAAATCCTTGTACTGGGGTGCATTTCTACTGAAGCCCATCGACTGCTCCCCTCTACAAGAGTACTGGGGGACCTAGTACGTGGTGCGAGACGCTGGAGCTAGTCCCTGGGCAGAATGCCCAGAGAATGGTGCGTGTCGTTCTGGTTCACCTAACTGGGGTTGAATGTGCACTACGCTACCCCTCTTATCCCCCAACCCACAAGCTGTGGTGCCAGGGTAGGTGAAGGGCCCCTGCTGTTGATAAGGAGTCATCATGGTAGGGTAGGGCATAGGTGTGCTAGCGTAACCGCCAGGCATAGGAGGTATCAAAGGCTGGGTGTGGGGGGCATTCCCCCCAACCCAAGGGTCTTGCACATGGGAAGGGTAGGCATGTGAGACAGGGGACCCTGTAAGCAGATCATAGCCCTGACTGGGCTGTGGGGGAGGGTAATTCCCGTAGGTAATCCCTGGCTCCGAAAATGGGGCAACTGGGGAATACGGTCCAGGAGTGGGGTGCTGCAAGCTTGAACCCAAGCCCATCTGGGGCAAACCCTGACAAAGCTGGCCTAGGGCCTGATCATCAACCCATGAATGAGGGGGTGGGGCTGACATTGACACTGGAGTGTAGGAATGCAGAGTAGGGGTATGATATTCCGAAAGACTCCCAGAGCTGGGTACATGACCACTCCCCTTGACTGGAGTAGGCCTCACCGGGACATTAGGAATAACTGAGCCCCCACCAGGGGACAAGAAATCCTTCTCCCACCTACCCCAATCGCTAAACCCTGGGGTGTCATGTCCAGACCCTTTCTTGGGCGAATCTAATCCCATTAAATTCCCCGGGAAGTCACACCTACGTTGCATATCCCAATCTAAGCTATAACCTTTATATTATCAGAGCTAAACTGCGTGCCAGGAAACCTCACTTCCCCACCTGTGGCATCCTTTAACCTACCTCACCCCTCCCTCAAACAGGATGGCAAGGACGGCGTGAAATAACGTTCGCCATCACCTGAAGATACCTGGGAGTACGCGGGTACATTCCGCGTGACCACAGGTGTGTCCGGGTGAGGGCGCAAGCCCAGCCCGCATAACGCCTCATCTATAGACATATCCATCTCACATGTAAATAATCCACAAAAAATTTATCAAAACTGCAATCAAGAAATGTCTAAATTGATTCAGTAATTAATAGAAATCCCTGTTAATCACTAAAATCGAAATCAAGTAGAAAAAAGAAAAATCCCAAATCTGACACTACCCGCCAATATGGCGACCTAACAACGTGACTGGGGAAAGCACCAAAAAAAATGCAATAACCCACCCAGGTAAGTCCGCGGCCTCGAGTTGGGCGCCAATAAAGTATCTATAGTCTTTATTATAGTGTATCTACATAATAATGGGTCCCGCGGACTTAACTGTTCTGCCTGCTGTCGGTCTCCAACTTCGGGTAGGTCTTGTGGTACGTCTGTCATGTACCATAACCGCGGGAAAACTCCTCGTGCTGCCGGATGTTGATCCTCTGCAATCCGGGGATAAACAAGTCGTACTGGGGAAGACTCCCCAGATACTACAGTGCGAAACTGTTCCCTGCTACCTTAATAAATTAATGCCGAGTACGCACGTACGTCAAATAAGAAGAAAACAAAATTGTTCAAGTGCAAATCTTCCCAAAAATTCCATGAAAATCGATGCTTGAAAACAATATTGAAATAGGGTATGAATTCACCGGCGCTTATTAAATTGTCAATGTCAGCTGATTGTTCATAGACTTTGAAGATCTAGATCAACCTAAATTATTTAGCCAAACATACAAATATGTACGATACAAGCATCTGAGTATGAATATGTTAAAGTATTTGTCAAGTTTTAATATACATCTCTATAAATTTAAATATCTGTTGGAGGAGGGGTCATATAAAGCTAGGATATACACACAATAGAGCAGTGGTGGATCTTTGGTTTTACATAAATTGATAAGTAAGATTTTTTTCTTCCTTTAATAGTTGATGTTTGCAGTACAGAAAACAGAGACAGGACACTATAAAAATCTACCACCACATACAAATTATACAAACCCAGTGACATGCTTTGATTTATTTTCACTTTGTGCAAAATATACAGCATAATGCCATAAATGGGTCAACTTTTATTTATTTTACTATATAATTGATTTTGAAATCATTTTCATCCACGTATTAAGATTCAATTCATAGTAACCCTTACACCATTAACAGACAAATATCTCCAGTATCTTGTTTCAGTGTCTTATTTTTTCCCCGAACATTGCAGCCATACACATATTATATGATTGTGTTCCATTCTTACAAAGGAATATATAAGGAAATGGAATGATAAATTTCATTAATCATGCATGTTTTCTGCATCTAATGTTGCTAAAAGTTTTTGAAATCATGAATAGAATTTATGTCCAGATCAAATGTTTTTTGATAAATGTTTTAGATTGCATAAAAATTAGTTTAGTATTATGATTTAAACAAAGGTTATTTTTCAATGAGTTATAGGCCTAGCGTAAGATGTGAAAGTTGACTCATTCATGGCAGTATGCTGCAATTGTATGCCAGCATGAATGTGTTGAACAATAAAAAGAATATGAATTGTCACTCAGCTTCCTTAGGCCCCAATATTAACACTTCATGTAAATAGCCGAGGTTCATTGATGTATCAGTATTGTTTTTCAGTTCAGTAATTCAAATACCCCCGCCCGCCCGGTAGTGATTCCCACAGCAGCTTCAAAAGGGCAGGGAAAATTAGTACCTCAGACAGGGGCAGAAGGGAACCCTCGCTTTGTTCGGGGCATTAAACATCACAACCTCACAAGTCAAGGTTTTCATGAAAATGCTCAATGCACTCTTCAAAAAATTGTACAATTATAAAACAAAGTAACAATGAATCAAATAATTCTTTTTAATCTGTTACTAGGGAAACAAAGCCCGGTGGGTAGTAATTTTATATGGTTTCTTAAATGTTTATGGTCCAAATATTATGTTTAAAGTGAAATTTTTCTGACGTAGACCTTGTAAAGCTGCTCAATATGCATTTTTTGTTGCCATGGCAACCAATTAAAATTTTATTAAAGATATAAAAAGTGCTATGTTCTGTATTTTAAAATAAAAACTTTCTACCAACTAGTATAATCTTATAGATAATACTCTTATTAAGAATTCTACCAGCTTTTTACCCCATAAGTTTGCCTCGATTAGTTTTTATAACACTAATATTCCCGTTTGTACAAAGATCGCGTAAATGTAAAACATCACAAAATTAAGCCCATCTGGTCAAAAAACAACACGGGCGATTTTTTAAAAAAGTCAATTTTAAAAGATAAATTCCTACTGAACATACTGATATGCAACATGACTTTGTTCGCTACATGTCAAAATGTCGCAAACCTTATTTGTTACTCATGAATGAAAACGTTTTAACTCCTGTTTTCGTTAGCTGTTGATCGAATACATGCAATTCCCCATCACTTAAAATTTTCGTATGGAAGATCAAGACTGAAAAACGTCATTTGAAAGTTTAATTGAAGCTGCGCGATGTTTCAGGAATTTCTGTGCCTTGTTTTGAAATATTGCACAGAGTCAATTGACACCGGAATCATGATTAATTGATATGGATTAATTTATATTGTACCCGTATATATTTAAATTTTATTTTGATTATGATACTGTAAAATAGTCTCGTCACACGATCTCTGCGAAATTGAGTTGTCTCTCTTGTTTATCTGATTTACATATCGCTAATTATAGATATACCTAACAACTTTTGACATATCAGAATAATTTTAACAATCTTTCAGATATTATTAAAAATGTTATTTCCATAGATGAATACTTCATGTTCGTGTTTTAAAAATGAATTTCCAAGTATTTTTGTGTGCAAAATGGCCGGGGAATTATTACTCAAATTGATAATAAAACTGACATCTCTCTTAATTGTGATAAAAGCAGTGAAGGAATGGTGTGCCACGAAATGACATGGGTTTCAAATGGCTTTTCTCAAACTGCTCATAATATCTCCTTCATACTTCTTGGGGTACACAAGAGCGCGTGCCAATCCGCGCATCTAGCTAGCTAGGTTCACAGTCGTGTACCGATTCAAAGTGGTTCACCGTAAAAGCAAAATGGTAAATGCATATATATATATAGTGATGAAAAGAAAACTGTCACCATTTTTTTTTCAAATTGAAAAACTTGTCACAATATCATACCGAACAAATTTCGCAAGATTGAAGTATAAACTTTTTTTTGAAAATGATACCATACTTAGACAGATGTGTACCGTTATCACGTGCTTCCAATTATCGGATTAGACACAAGTGATCAATTACAATCTGTTCAATTTACCTGGTCAAATACTGCATGATTATGATCTAAAACGAACTTCACAAAAGAAACAGACGTTTGTAATTGGGGTACAAAAAGGGGAATTTTTGTGTTGTCTTCAATGGCAAAAGGGCGGCGATTTTTTTGTTTTAGATTTGGGAAAGGGCAGAGGGGCGGCGGCAAAAGGCGGCAGGGCGGGGCGCCCCTCTGAAACTGTTTAAGGGAATACCCCCTCCCCTCCCCCCAGAGTAACAAAAAAGTAATTTTATTACAAAGGAATAGTAATACACTAATTGATAGCTGATTACAATAAAATCGTAAGGTAACCATGGCCTTTTTCGATCATGCAGGAAGATGGATGCTAGGTATTTTCTGCCAATTAAGTTTAAATTCAGCCCAACAATTTCAACACTATGACATGTACAACACTAAATATTTTTTTTAACAAGACGCTTCATTAAAGAAATTTATTTAACATTATTAGTTTTCTATTCACCTAATGTATTATCTAGTTTCTTCCGGCCAAAGTGTCCACTATTAAATGTCAGCTAGACCATGTAGACAGATTCAATGATGGAATCTAGTTGTATTCACCTTTTTTGTGTTACACATACCATGTGAGAGTAAAATATAATTGTTCTATATCTATTTCATGTAAACAATATTTGGGAATTGTCAAGCTAGCTGGATAATTTTGCTGCAAGGCATTTAATATCATGATATCATATTGTGCTTGTTTTTAAAATATACATGTATATGCAAATTAAAGATTGCCCAAGTCCTATAATGAAAAAATGACAAGCATGGTATTATGATAAATATGTACGTTTTTGTTATATGCATAATTTTGCAAGGAACTCTAGTTTTTTTTAAATGCATACATACCTACATGTATATACTGCCCACCATGAATTAGTATACACTCACCAAAATAAGTTACTTGTGCATAAAAAAGAAACATGGGTTACATCATAGATATAGATCTTTTGATGCAAATACATAACTCTTGCAAATAAATATATAAAGTTAGGCTTTTAACTTTTCATATCCTTCTGGTCTTTTTATTAAAATACTTGATTTTCTGAATTCTCTAAATAAGAGATATTATGTAAAATTTAAATTGAAACTATTTCGAAATATTTACTAATACATATTATTTTGTATTTGATGTGAATATAGTAACTTTTATAAGACCCTTTGATTTTTCAACTGTAATAAATCAATATCACAATTTAAGACTATATCAAAATATTGAAAGTCCATTATTGTTTCACATATATTGAATTTGTACCCTTAACTAATTATTTTATTGAGCTTAATTGAAAGTTATATTCAGTGAATTAATTTGGCTCTTTTTCATTATATCATATACTATTGGCTATCATTAAGGCACAATGTATCTAGGTTTATATAATTGCACCTGTCAATAAGTTAGTCCTAATACTAAATGCAGTTTGGGCAAGACACACATCAAATATTTAATGCAAGTGTACCTCTAAGTTTTGAGAGGAATTCTTAAATCATTTAAGACGTGAAGGGGCGATGGCGAAATCAAATGTTCAATGTCTGACAAAAAACTAAATTCACATCAAAATTGGTACCGTATACGTTTTACATAGTTTTCACGAAATCACACCCCACTCCCCTTAAATCTAAATATTATGAATGTTGAAACTAATCGATTAACAAGTAAAAACATGCGAGTATAAATAATGCTGTTATACTTTTACTTCTGTTTATTCACAAATTAAAGTGTACATTTAAAATATTTAATGTTCATTAAAATGTAATATATTATTTTGTGGTTTTTAACAGCCACTTGTCTTTTTTCCACTAAAGTGAAATCGATGTTGGATGACAAAAACTGATTCGAGTTTTTACTCCCCCTGAGGCCCCCTAACTATTTGAATTTAATTTTTTTTCCTGACATTGGTCTTTTGATTTCGCCCCTAAACATGATGGGCACTCAACAACGATGGATCAAATTCTGTGTGTTGACTATGCCATTGACCCAATAACCAGAAAAACTTACTACAAAATTTATACTTGTAAATGTTATTTATTGGTAATCAGTTTTTATACAGGACCCTGCATACAAAATAACCTCTAAAGTAATAATCTTGAATACTTATGATATTCATTGTAAAATTTAATATTGTTTATTTATTCTATTAATATCTATCATAGGGGCACATGCTTCATTACAATTTTATGTCTTATTTTAAGTTATACATACACAACTACATGTATATAATTTATTGATTCTTTTAATAGATAACTAAAATTGTTCAAATACATGTTGTCAATATTTGAACAATGCACCCACAGGAAAGAAACATGGAAGAGTGTGGGATGCAAACACAAAACTAAACAATAGTAATTTGTCTGCATGTGCATGTACGCGCACGTAAGTGCATTGCAATTTTGGTACCAAAAAAAATTGAAAATCAGAATTCACAAGGAATCAACCTGAAACCTTGTTAGGATGATAGCTAGTATATCATTTGTATATATGCAAGATGATAGTCGTGTTGTCTGCACGCGCGTGCATGCACATGCATCACATTTTTCGTACAAGAATTTTGTAATCAGTGTAACTTTTTTGTTGCTCATTCAAATGGTTTGATATTCATATCATAGGTAGGTATTGAGATCCTTAACTGATCTGCATTGTCAAAATTACCAATCTGCACGCGCATGCACGTGCGCTTCTTTTTGATTGGATAATACATGTACTAAAACATCTGTAACTCTCTTATTAATGAAGCGAATGAGTTGATATTCACTTTATAGGCAGATGATATGTGTATCTATATATTGGTGTAACAAAAAATGCCAACGCAAAGGTGCATGCACATGCATCATATTTCAAAAGTTATTTTTTTTTTAAGGACGATAATGTTTTTGTTTTTCATCAAATTCTTTTGATTTTGAGGTTTTAGGTGTGTCTTGGTACTCCTTACAAATTGGTGTGGTTAAAATTACTGGTCAGCACGTGCACGCACGTGTGCTGATTTCTGATTGGATGATTTTAAAATCACTATAACTTTCTTGTATTTGATGCAAACATTAAGAAATTCTTTCTGTGGGTATATGATAGAAAGGCCTGTACTAGAATGACATCAACAAAAGTACGGAATCATACTCGTGTGTGCGTGTATGCACGTGCATTGCTTTCTTTTATTTCTTTGCACTGAAATGACCATAGTAAATCATAGTAAACGTACTACATGTAATTGAAGGCTAAAATAAAATGATTTTTGCTATAGGTTTACAATGACTTTACTTTTTAACTGGTTTGGGGAACATATGCAATGGTCCCAGTTACAATTAGAACTAGTTACAAATGGAATTTTGATTTTACTTTAGATTGCAGAATTTTTATCTTTGATATGATTTTATACAGAAATGCAACTCATTTTTAGCTCAAGTGAGCATTTCTGATCACCCATTGTCTATCGTCTGACTGTCTGTAACTTTTCACATTTTCGACTTCTTCTCCAGAACCACATGACCAATTTCAAACAAACTTGGCAAAAAGCATCCTTGGGTGGAGGCAATTTAAGTCTGATGAAATGAAGGGTAACACCCTGCTCCAAGGGGAGATAATAGCGAATTAGTAGATATATATTGACAAATTTATAAAAATTTCTCCACAAAAATCCTGTAGGGATCTGTGTTGGAATAGATCCTCAATACCACCTTGCTTGTCGCAAAAGACGACTAAATGGGGTGGTCCTTCGGATGAGACTGCAAAAACCGAGGTCCCGTGTCACAGCAGATGTGGCACGAGATAGATCCCTCCCTGCTCAATGGCCCTAAGCACCGAGCATAGGCCTAAATGTTGCAGCCCTTCACCGGCATTGGTGACATCTCCATATGAGTGAAATATTCTCGAGAGGGACATAAAACAATATTCAATCAATCAATATCCAGTATAATACTTCCAGAACAAGCAGGCCAATTTCATGCAATGAAGGGCCATGCTACCTTTAAAGGTATAAAAGAGATAATTACAAAAATAGGGAGGGGTCAATTAAAAATCTTCTCAAGAACTGCTGGGCAAGGAAAGTTCAAATGTTCATGGCAGCTTCCTGACATAGTGCAGATTAAAGTTTGTTGAAACCATGGCTCCTGGGGGGTAGGATGGGGCTACAATAGGGGATCAAAGTTTTATATCTGAATATATAGGGAACAAATCTTTAAAAAGCTCCTTCATAAAGCAATACTTATAAATAAATATTTATTATATTTAATATATATATTTATTTAATAGTAAATATATATAATGCTATCCATTTCACGTAATTTTTGGAATTTTTTAATTATTCTGATGTCAACCTTACACTTATATTTTTCACAGGTTTTGAATATAATGTCTCCAGTATGGATATGTTTGACGATTGTTACCATGGAAACGAACTCACAGACCAACATGTATGTCAAAACAGGTGGGTTGTTTTGGTAAATTAAATATAGTGGTACCCATTTCAATCAATTTTAGAATTTTTAAATTAGTCTGATGTCAGTCATACCCTTCCGGTTTTTTTTTACAGGTTTTGAACATGATGTCTCCAGCAAGGATATGTTTGATGATGGTTACCATGGGAACGAACTCACAGACCTATGTCAAAAATGTCATTTTCTGATAGAATAGGCATAATGCTATCCATTTCACTTAATTTTAGAATTTTTAATTATTTTGATGTCAGCCATACACTTCCGGGTTCTCTACAGGTTTTAAATATGATGTCTCCAGCAAGGATATGCTTGATGATGGTTACCATGGGAACAATCTCACAGACCTATGTCAAAAATGTCATTTTATGATAGAATAGGCATACTGCTATCCATTTCACTCAATTTCAGAATTTTTTAATTATTCTCATGTCAGTCATACCTTTCCATTTTTTGTTTACAGGTTTTGAACATGATGTCTCCAGCAAGGATATGGTTGATAACGGTTACCATGGAAACGAACTCACGGACCTATGTCAAAAATGTCTTTTTCTGATAAAATAAATATAATGCTATCCATTTCACTTAATTTTAGAATTTTTTAATTATTCTAATGTCAGCCATACACTTCCGGGTTCTCTACAGGTTCTAAATATGATGTCTCCAGCAAGGATATGCTTGATGGTGGTTACCATGGTAACGAACTCAAAGACCTATTTAGAAATGAATTTTTCTGTTAAATTAAAACTAATGCTAATTACTTTAATCACTTTAGGAATTTTTTCACTGCTCTGATGTCAGTTCCATACCCCCTTTTAGACAAATAGTAAATTTCAGTAAATTATAATGTCTCCAGCAAAGGTATCTTTGATGTTCGTTACCATGGAAACGAACTCACGAACCTATCTAAAAAATGTCTTTTTTCGATAAAATGAGTACAATACTATCTATTTCACTCATTTTAAGGATTTTTTAATTACTCTGATGTCAGTCCCATACATCCTTAATTGTGTTTAAAATGAATTTTCTTTACCGAGTCGAGCGTAAAAAACCGCATCAAAATCGGTGCAGAAATAACACAGTTATCGATCTATAAGTGGCTATTTAAATTGCAAATTTAAATATAAACCTGCAGAATCACAGCTCGAGCATTGGGGTGGACCTAATATGAGTGAGTATATATATATATGATATATCCTGTCATTTAAAAATCAATTAAGGGTGGGTGGGGGGGGGGGTGAAATGACAGCTTGTCTTCCTGTGGCTTATTTCGTATCTGAATATTGCGAGAAAAGGTTTTTTTGAAATCAACCTTACAGCCAAAGCGTAAAAATGTGGCGGGATCTACAATATTTTGACAATTCAATAAGTATGTGGAATGGGAAGATTATGTGCTGCTATATTGAAATGATAATTTTAGCTGAGCACTACATAATTTACAGTAGCAGATCCATCGTCGCACTCACGCTCCCTCATATGATGGAGATAATCGAATAGAAGCACCCGTGGGTAACCGACGATGTAGCGGATCTAGTGGGTGGGTTTTATTTGAACGTTATCAACCAAAAATTATCAGCATTTGCTCTTTTGTGGTCTTCGATTCACCTCCCTTTTTGAAGGAATTTTCTGGATCCGCCACAGATTTGTTATCAAGAAATACAACTCAGTCCATGTTCACTAAAAATCTACAAGAGTTGTCTTTCTTTAAGAAGCAGAAGACACTTGCTGTGAAAACGGAAATGCATGCCGAATTCTGAAGAAACGCTTGTTTTAGGGATCTTTACAGGTACTTCGCAAAATTGACTGTCGGGTATAATGCTATTAGGTAATACACTGAATATATTGTCTGGTTATTTATCTATTATATGAGTTGCATAAAAGAAATGTCAGATTGTCAACCTAGGCCTAACGTACATGTAACATTGAGTTTGTTTACACCAGTGGCGAATCTAGGCAATTTTGAAAGGGGTGCGACCTAAATGTGTACTTTTTCTACACAAGGCCATGAAATGACAACAAATTCTTTCTTTTTGAAAAAATTACTCAACCAAATGTGAGGGGGGGGGGGTTGTTAACCCCCTGTGGATCCGCCACTGGTTTATGTCACAGCTGTCTCTGGGGACAAGGATGAGGTATTAAAAGAGGTTCAAAGAACCACAGGGTACAATATGACATTTGATATAAAGGTTCAAGTTGTTTAATAGTGTGGCCTTTATGTTAGGAGTAAGGACTACTTAGGACTTTAGAAAATTTTAATTTATGCACACCGAGCGTACATTCAAGTTTGTTCACACAATGACTACTGAGGTCAGGGTGAGGTCACAAGAGGAAAAGGTGTTTTCTTCCAAGATAAATTTTCTTTTTAGGAGCCACAGATTTAAATTCATTTTACAAATAAATATGTATAATATTATATGCAAGCATCATCTTGTACTTTTTAAAATTTGTACACAACACGACTCTTGTGTTCAAGATTAGGTCACTAAGGAGGAATACACAGAACTGAGACTTTTGTTTTAAAAGAGATAATGCTGCAACTCCGATGGGCATCCTCATTCACTGTAGATTACAGTTATTTCATGTTAAGACGACCCCTGCGGGATTAGAATGGAGTCACAAAAGAGTTGTAATGATTACGTACATGTATGAATAAAGTAGACATTTTTAATGAAAATCTTTTAAAGGACCAAATCATGATGAATTCTATTTTTTTTAAATTATGTGTACTAGCATCTCCATGTCTTGTAGATTCATAGTTAACATTGCGACCCCTGAGTCCAGGTAGGGGAAGATGCACTGTATCCACCTGTGGGGTTTCATTGTGGGGCACAGCATCAAAAATGCATCATTTAATGTAATAATTAAAAGAATATCAATATCAAAGAATAAATGAAAAACTAATGATTTGGATCTAAACGCTGCTCAGGATGTCCACTTTTTTGTCTCGGGCTCGTAATCCTGTCTACTTTGTGTCTCGCTTGTTTTGTTTTTATTTAATTCCTATTGTCTATTTTATCTAGGATGTTGTCCACTAAGCTAATGGTGGGGATCGTAGCACTACCCTGCACACAGACATGGAATGAATCTGCCTAGTCCATTATCAGAAGAGTGACCGGGACTGTTTGTCCCATCAGAGAAGTTTCTCGAGAAGCATGACAAGGTACAGAGCTACATTATCTTCAATTAGTTTTACTTTCTGTAGCAACACCACCCATTTTTTAAAAATTACCCAAAACAATAAAAATCAGGTGTAATTACCAATTTTAAGTATGCTGATTTCAAATCTGGATTCCTTTTACTCCAATTTCTTATAGAAAATGAGGTATAGTGTCTTAAACACCCCTACCGTCAGGTTGCCAAAAATGGAAAATGTTTCATTTCACATCAAAAAGTGACCCAACTTTATTTCTTGAAACATCATTACCCAAATCAATAAAAATCAGGTGTAATTACCAATTTTGATTATGCTGAATCCAAATCTGAATTCCTTTTACTCCACTTTCTTACAGAAAATGAGGTATAGTGTCTTAAACACCCCTACAGTCAGGTTGTCAAAAACGGAAAATGTTCCATTTCACATTAAAAAGTGACCCAAAGTTATTTCTTGAAATAAGGCATACAACATAGAAAGGAAAACAATTGATACTAAATTGTTCCATGAATATTCTTAGTTGTTTTGGAAAAAATATATCTCACCTCTGGACTTCACAGATACAGGAAAGAAAGAGGTATACGGAGCGGATCAAATATCTTAAATTTAATCAGATTGGGCCATAGCTTAATGAACTGGTGAACAGGAGCAAAAGTAAAACTAATAGGAAAACTGATTTATTAAACATCAGCAAGTCTTTTCCCGAGAACTTCTGGTAGAGCTGTCGAGGGAGGGGGAGAGAAGCTGAGTTGTATCATTATCAGAATTTACCGAAACACTGGACTCTGACTGGCCAGTCTGGGGGCTGGGTTGCATCAGAACTGACAGAAGCAGATTAACTCACTAGTCACTAGCCAGTCTGGGGGTTGAGTGGTATCAGAATCTGTTTGAGAATGAATGGTTGAAATGTTTATTATTTAGTTATTTTTATTTTTTCAGAATTCAGAAATTTAAAAACTGCAATGATCAGATTTTTCTGCAACACCAATAATGTCCCAATGGCACTTCAAGTACAAACCATGATATTAAAAAAAATGAAATGAAATGATAGATGAATAAAATATTTGTCTGTAAGTTACTTTATTTATCTGTAAGTAAGTCACTAAGTGAAACTAGTGGCACTGCAACTTGCAAGTGAAAATTGTATCATCTGTATAGCTTAAGACACCTTTTAAATTTTTCTTGCCTTGTCATTAATATTGTTGAAAATTTGGCAAATAGCATTTATAGCCCCCCCCCCCCCCAGTCCATACTCCACTTTTCTTTAAACACTAAAAATCCAGCTAATTCAGTGAGGAAGAAATATGTCACTGTATTTCGAATTTCCTCTAGCCTAGAGTATATCAAATTGAATACCGCACTACTATCAGTCACAGATTGACACTGGTAGGGGTATGGGGACCTGGTCTGTGAGTGTGATGGAAAAGATTCTGATGAAAATAAAGATTCACTCACATGTGATGTATAAACAGTGTATTATTGTATACTTCCGGTACGTTGTGTGTACGTTAATATTGAGAGTTATCTTTCCTTGGATATTGAAATCAATCAAATACTATATGAACACGAGCAATTATCGTCCATGTTTGACCTCAGTATAATTTATTTATGCATAAAATTTATTAATATGTCACTCTTTGTTGTATATTTCACCGTTAAGTCAATGTAATACATGTATTCGCTCCGCTTAACCCTTCAATCTCAAAGGGATTTTCTGGAATGTGCCTAATCACGTGAGATACGCTAAATATCAACTTCGCATCATTCGTAGGCTCTAGGTTTATCCATATTAGCCCGTAAAAAACAGGGACTGGAACCTCGTCCCACTTTTCCAGTAGAAATAAAAATAGAACATGATGCGCAATCTAGCGAGCGCGGTTGTTGCTACTTCCTGGTCACTTGGCCAGCTATCAAATTATTTTTTTTGATTAATCATTTGAAAAGTTTTATTTAAAACAAGTTCTTAGATTTCAAACATTCATTATTAAACTTACTAACACATAGTATATATACTGTGAGTGTACCTAATAACCATATTAACTGCTAGCAAATAATTAAGAAAAGAAAAAAATATATACACTGTATTTATAATCTCTTGAAGAAATAAATCAAGTCTCTTATTACATAATTTAAAGATGATATTTAAAAATGAGTCTGAGCTTAAAGGTTTGTTTGTCACATAAAACTAACACAATAGTCGACATCATCTTTGTTTTGTCATCGTCATCTAGTAAGTGACCATGTATTAAGCAAAGTTCATTCTTTGTCACCATTTTAATTATTTCATGTTTTGAGGTGGCACTTTTAAGGAAGGAGTACACAGTTTGTGTTTCTAGCTCCAAGAACGGCTCACCCACCCCCGAGTACATAATGTGTACAGGGGGTTATAGTAGGTACCACTCACTCTAAACAGGGATTTCATGTAGGGACTCATTTCTCCCGAGTGTCTTGACATTTACCAGCTGGCAACATATGTGTCTCGATCATCTAAGCCTCATTTACATTCTCAATTTGGGTTATAAATTATCATTTATTTTTTAGGGACTTGTATGAATGGGCAGAAGAAATTTTCTTAACTGACTATCCCATCATTGCCTGCTGTTGGAGACTGAACACTTTATTGAAAATCGCTGGGGTGTAGCAAACAGTGGGTGTCATCGCCCTGACAAGAGTCAGAGAAGTATTCATTTTTACTTTAAAAAGTTTAGTTCATGTAAAGAGCATGAAGGCAGATTTTACAGTTATCTCCCTTAGACTATGTAAATTATAATACAGCTCTTGCTAATGGTGTTATTTCACCTATTAAATGTTGTTTTAATGTTGTCAATTTGGTTTGCAGTCAAAGACATGAGTCATAGCTGCCTGTATTGTACCAGTTCACATACAGTTACCTACAGAATTAACAGTAGATTACATGTACCTGACTCTCTAGGGATGCATTTATTGCTGTTGGTCTGCATACATCATTGTGTTTCGTCTGTCGTGCATTACCAATTGAACATGTTATATGTCTGTCTGTAGATGGGACGTATTATGGTACAGCAATGTCTATATGTCCGTCTGTAGATGGGACGTATTATGATACAGCAATGTCTATATGTCTGTCTGTAGATGGGACGTATTATGATACAGCAATGTCTGTATGTCTGTCTGTAGATGGGACGTATTATGGTACAGCAATGTCTATATGTCTGTCTGTAGATGGGACGTATTATGGTACAGCAATGTCTGTGTGTCTGTCAGTAGATGGGACGTATTATGATACAGCAATGTCTGTATGTCTGTCTGTAGATGGGACGTATTATGGTACAGCAATGTCTGTATGTCCGTGTGTAGATGGGATGTATTATGATACAGCAATGTCTGTATGTCTGTCTGTAGATGGGACGTATTATGGTACAGCAATGTCTGTATGTCCGTGTGTAGATGGGATGTATTATGATACAGCAATGTCTGTATGTCTGTCTGTAGATGGGATGTATTATGATACAGCAATGTCTGTATGTCCGTGTGTAGATGGGATGTATTATGATACAGCAATGTCTGTATGTCTGTCTGTAGATGGGACGTATTATGATACAGCAATGTCTGTATGTCTGTCTGTAGATGGGACGTATTATGGTACAGCAATGTCTGTGTGTCTGTCTGTAGATGGGACGTATTATGGTACAGCAATGTTTGTGTGTCTGTCTGTAGATGGGACGTATTATGGTACAGCAATGTCTGTATGTCTGTCTATAGATGGGATGTATTATGGTACAGCAATGTCTGTGTGTCTGTCTGTAGATGGGACTTATTATGGTACAGTAATGTATGTGTGTCTGTCTGTAGATGGGACGTATTATGACACAGCAATACCTGTGTGTCTGTCTGTAGATGGGACGTATTATGGTACAGCAATGTCTGTGTGTCTGTCTGTAGATGGGATATATTATGGTACAGCAATGTATGTGCGTCTGTCTGTAGATGGGATGTATTGTGACACAGCAATGTCTGTTTGTATCTCTGTAGATGGGACGTATTATGGTACAGCAATGTCTGTGTGTCTGTCTGTAGATGGGATGTATTATGGTACAGCAATGTCTGTGTGTCTGTCTGTATATGGGATGTATTATGGTACAGCAATGTCTGTCTGTAGATGGGACGTATTGTGACACAGCAATGTCTGTGTGTCTGTAGATGGGATATATTATGGTACAGCAATGTCTGTGTGTCTGTCTGTAGATGGGACGTATTGTGACACAGCAATGTCTGTGTGTCTGTCTGTAGATGGGACGTATTATGGTACAGCAATGTCTGTGTGTCTGTCTGTAAATGGGATGGATTATGGTACAGCAATGTCTGTGTGTATGTCTGTAGATGGGATGTATTATGGTAGAGCAATGTCTGTGTGTCTGTCTGTAGATGGGACGTATTATGGTACAGCAATGTCTGTGTGTCTGTCTGTAGATGGGATGTATTATCGTACAGCAATGTCTGTCTGTAGATGGGATGTATTGTGACACAGCAATGTCTGTCTGTAGATAGGACGTAAAGCAAAGTTCATTCTTTGTCACCATTTTAATTATTTCATGTTTTGAGGTGGCACTTTTAAGGAAGGAGCACACAGTTTGTGTTTCTGGCTGCAAGAACGGCTCACTCACCCCCGAGTACATAATGTGTACAGGGGGTTATAGTAGGTACCACTCACTCTAAACAGGGATTTCATGTAGGGATTTATTTCTCCCGAGTGTCTTGACATTTACCAGCTGGCAACATATGTGTCTCGATCATCTAAGCCTCATTTACATTCTCAATTTGGGTTATAAATTATCATTTATTTTTTTAGGGACTTGTATGAATGGACAGAAGAATTTTTCTTCACTGGATATCCCTTCATTGCCTGCTGTTGGAGACTGAACACTTTATTGTAAATTGCTGGGTTGTAGCAAACAGTGGGTGTCGTCGCCCTGACAAGAGTCAGAGAAGTATTCATTTTTATTGGAAAAAGTTTAGTTCATGTAAAGAGCATGAAAGCAGATTTTACAGTTATCTCCCTTAGACTATGTAAATTATAATACAGCTCTTGCTAATGATGTTATTTCACCTATTAAATGTTGTTTGAATGTTGTCAATTTGGTTTGTAGTCAAAGATATGAGTTATAGCTGCCTGTATTGTACCAGTTCACATACAGTTACCTACAGAATTAACAGTAGATTACATGTACCTGACGCTCTAGGGATGCATTTATTGCTGTTGGTCTGCATACATCATTGTGTTTCGTCTGTCGTGCATTACCAATTCAACATGTTATATACCTGTCTTTAGATGGGACGTATTATGATACAGCAATGTCTGTATGTCTGTTTGTAGATGGGATGTATTATGGTACAGCAATGTCTGTATGTCTGTCTGTAGATGGGACGTATTATGATACAGCAATGTCTGTATGTCTGTCTGTAGATGGGACGTATTATGGTACAGCAATGTCTGTGTGTCTGTCTGTAGATGGGACGTATTGTGACACAGCAATATCTGTGTGTCTGTCTGTAGATGGGACGTATTATGGTACAGCAATGTCTGTGTGTCTGTCTGTAGATGGGACGTATTGTGACACAGCAATATCTGTGTGTCTGTCTGTAGATGGGACGTATTATGGTACAGCAATGTCTGTATGTCTGTCTGTAGATGGGACGTATTATGGTACAGCAATGTCTGTGTGTCTGTCTGTAGATGGGAGGTATTGTGACACAGCAATATCTGTGTGTCTGTCTGTAGATGGGACGTATTATGGTACAGCAATGTCTGTATGTCTGTCTGTAGATGGGACGTATTATGGTACAGCAATGTCTGTGTGTCTGTCTGTAGATGGGACGTATTATGGTACAGCAATATCTGTGTGTCTGTCTGTAGATGGGACGTATTATGGTACAGCAATGTCTGTGTGTCTGTCTGTAGATGGGACGTATTATGGTACAGCAATGTCAGTGTGTCTGTCTGTAGATGGGATGTATTATGGTACAGCAATGTCTGTATGTCCGTCTGTACATGGGACGTATTATGGTACAGCAATGTCTGTATGTCCGTCTGTAGATGGGACGTATTATGGTACAGCAATGTCTGTGTGTCTGTCTGTAGATGGGACGTATTATGGTACAGCAATGTATGTGTCTGTTTTAAGATGGGATGCACTGTCCTCCATCTGAATGCTTTGTTATGATGTATGAAATGCCCTCTAATACTCGGGTGACCGATATGGCCAGTGAGTAACCTGTTTAGATTTATTGATTGTATCTTGCTTAACGTCTCGCACGAGAATTTTTCACTCGTATGGAGACGTCACCAAGACCGGTGAAGGGCTGCAAATTTAGGCCTATGCTCAGCGCTTACAGCCATTGAGCAGTGAGGGTTCTTTAGCGTGTCACACCTACTGTGACTCGGGACATCTGTTTTAAGGTCATCTCCGAGGACCTATGACATTCACACTTGATGCCGAGCATTTGATGATGGAACTGTCACTACCTATTAATAATTTTAACGACTTAGGTCTGTCACAGCCGGGATTTGAACCCCAGCCTCCCGCATGCGGGGTGAACGTCCAACCTCTCAGCAACCGTGAGGATATCAAGCTGCCTTCTTTTGACAAATTCATGAGGATTTTGATTTGCTCAAACTTTTTTTTACTAGTACCTGTCTGATTTCTGGTCATTCCAGCTCTCATTGTCACTTTGGTTTTTCAGCTCCCTGGGCCTCTTGAGATGGTGACACCCTGCAGTAGGAGCAGTTCCTATCGGTATCTCTTAAAAGCAGACAGAGGTTCTCATAGCATCTGATCCATTGCTGGGGACAAACTTTTGTATGGAGCTGGTAAAATTTCTATCTTTTATTAAGCTTGTTTGAGCT
Source organism: Ostrea edulis (assembly GCF_947568905.1). NCBI lineage: Eukaryota > Metazoa > Mollusca > Bivalvia > Ostreida > Ostreidae > Ostrea > Ostrea edulis. Next base: position 5,566,946 of record NC_079170.1, on the reverse strand, counting down.
ATAAGCTCAAGTGGGCTTTTCTGATCACCCATTGTTTGTCGTACATCTGTTTGTCTGTCTGTCTGTAAACTTATTTTTAAATTCTCTGCAATCACAGAACCCAATTTCAACCAAACTTACTACCGTTAAAGGATTAGAAATCGTTTAAATGAAGGACCTTCAAAGATAATCAACAATTGAAAACAGATAACATTGGGTCATTTAAGAATCGTCTCCATAACTACTGAGCTAGAAATGACGAAACATCTATAAGTCATGTGAAACCTTACTCAGTGATTGGGATAAGCTTAAGGATATGCGGGACGATGATCACGTGATGGTTGCGAATTTATTATAAATTTAGAACTGGACACAGCGTAGTTAAGCTTCCCGAGAAAAATCACAATACTGTACAGACACACTATACGTCGTCATAAAAAAAGTACGTCACGACGTTGTATCGCGGGGAAAATGTCATCATATTTTGTCGTAATTTGCTACCGCTGTAAAGTGTCATCTGTAAATCTGTTGATTGAATTCTTGTCAAATGATAATTTTCATTTTATTTCATAGTAATTGCAAGTCTCTTTTTCATATATATACAATGCATATATTATATATATGTATAGTATGCGCCACAATAATTTTGATATTATAGCCTACAAGTCACCGAAATCGCTCCTGCATCAGCATGCACATGCAATTTGCATCTCTAGGCATTTACAAAAAGAAAGTCAACCGTCTGTAAACAATGACTCAGTGCAAGTGTAAGATGATGATCGTTTGTTGATATTTACTATAGTAGTGTGAAACGTACAAACTATTCAGGTGCTTTTATAATCGATCCTTGTTTGCGAAAAATACCTCTCCCCCTTTATGACGACAATCGTTACTTTTGTTCAAATATTAACGTCCATACTAGGAATGTTTAATTTTTGCAAGCACTTTCATGTAAATATAAGTACGCTTTATCTCTGAAACTATTTCATATTCCAAATTATTTTTACTAACTTTACGAAACACTGCTGCTATATTGGTAACTAATTTTAAAAATATGGCACACGTCGGAATTTATGCGAGAAGCAGACATGTGAAAAAGAAAAAAGTGCAAAGTCACAACATGTGCGATATATAAATACCTTGAAAAATAGCATGGAGATGATTGAGTCAAGCGACACTAGCTACCATGGCCGCGGAAATGCTGTTGATCTAGTAAAGGAAGTAGTAGCTCATATTGACGTTAACTAGACCTATCCCGTGGTTTGAAAGAAGACGTATTGTTTAGAGCTAGACAAGACGTTTTGTTCGAAGCCATGTTTAATATATACATGTATATTTAAAAAAAATAATTTTTAATTTGTTTTCATTAATTAACTCAATTTTTGTTCCATAATTATGAAAATTCTAAATATTTCAATAGGTTCCAAACAAATATAGTTTCTAACAATGTATTTCAAAACAGGCACGAAGAATTAGGCTGCCGCCCCCCCCCCTTTTTTTTAAATTTTGAAGTGCAAATAAATTGAGACTGTACCATCCCCCATTACTTTTAACAGTAGTTGTACATGAAAAGAATATAAGCTTGAAAGTTATTAATAACAAATATTTCGTCAAGCCTAACTCCAAGTGAACATATCAATGTATAACTTCAAGGACGCCTACCTCAAAATCAAGATTAGCTTCACCCCTTCATATTTCTACAGGAAGTTAGGTATATGAATGCAAGGTGAAGATAACGAACAGTGATCAATCTCACAACTCCTACAAGCAATACAAAATAGATAGTTGGGCAAACACGGACCCCTGGACACACCAGAGGTGGGATCAGGTGCCTAGGAGGAGTAAGCATCCCCTGTTGACCGGTCACACCCGCCGTGAGCCCCATATCCTGATCAGGTAAACGGAGTTATCCGCAGTCAAAATCAGTGTCCCAAGAACGGCTTAACAATCGGTATGAAACACGTCAGACAGCATTTGACCCAATGCGAGGTTGTATTGACGAACTAGATCGTTATAACGACCATAGAATTTGCGAAATGCTGACTTCAATCGAGACTGTTGAAATCCCTGTACCATCAACTTGTTTTTCAGTAGCTTACCTCGATTTAAAAACTGACTATACCCAGAACAAGCTCTTGCATATCGAATCAGTTGAGATATGTAAACACCATATGCAGGTGATAATGGAATATTGCTACATAAATGTGGGAAGTTGACGATGGAGAAGCTGAAATCATCCCGTTTGTCATACAGTTGAGTTGTTAGTTTGCCGGTAATGTCTACTTTCAATAAAATATCTAAGTATGAAGCAGAAGTGGACGACTCTGTGGTGTCCTTTATTTCCAGCTTTAATTGCAGTGTTTGCAAAAAAATTCATTGACAAGTTTTTGAGCAGTGCTTCATTTAGTATCTGGACTACCCTGTTTTGGGGTACCAATTTCCACCCCAAATCCTTAAATTTTCTCTATTTCTTATTATATGGTTATGTTTAAGCATTTTATTATTATATATTTTATATTTTACATATATTCTAAAAATTATTGTAAAAGATATAGATAAAAATTCCATCAAATTATTTTTTTGAATTGAAAATGGGAATAATCTTGTAAAATTCACAATTTTCGAAAAGGGGGGTAATTCAAAGCTTATTATCTCCCTTGTATACCTAGAAAGTGGCCATGAAATTTATACACATTGTACAGGACATCCTGGCTTCATGAAAAAAAGATAAAATATTCATTGACGAGTTATTTTTCGCCACATCGTCCCGCATGTCCTTAATGTGACAATGGCGCGTTACCAGCTAGTGTCAATGTGACATTTCTAAAATGAATGCGCCATATTGAAATTTTTATGAGACATTTTAAAATGACAAGTCTGAGAGTCCAGTAAATTATAATCTAAACACTACTGACAGACTGTAATGCCATAGGTAACTTTATCTGAGACGAACACGAACTCACAATTTCCAATGGTTTCCATTCTGCACCAGATGCAAAATATGAGACCATCATTGTATTCAAGCCAGGGGCAGTTCTTCTGCCAAACACGCTGACCATTTTCTTTGTTGCTTTGATTCCTCATACTTCTTAGCACCAACTTTCTCTTCTGTAAGAACTGGTTGTTTCACCGATTTTCAACCAGAAATCACGATCTTAATCGCCGCCGGAAATATGTGCTGGCCCGCCGGGCATGCGCGTATATAATTTTTGGTAGCCCAATCCCGATTTTACTAGCCACGGTCATCGGGCTACCGCTTAATTTCAAAGACTGGCGTAGTGTTTCAATATTCTATGTGCCATTTTTTAAAATTTAATGCGACTATGGTGCAGGGGGCATCCTTATCCCAATCACTGAGCCTTACGGACATATTGTAAATTGTTTGAAGTCTTGTTCCAGGGGATAGGATTAGGGTCACCGGTGCTTAGGAAAGACAAACACAACAGGCCAATGACCCCATTTATAGTAAATCGGAGGGGACATTCTGAAATTTATTGGGCTGAAATAATGTAAATTGAGGCCATATTTTTTCTTACAGAAATTTGTCCATTGTCCGTCATCTTTGTTTTAGGGGTCATCATAAACTTTTCACATGTTCATCTTCTTCTCCAGAACCAGTGGGACAATTTCAACCAAGCTTGACACAAAGCATCCTTGGGTAAATGGAATTCAAGTTTGTTCAAATGAAGGACCACATTCTTCTCCAAGGGGAGATAATAGCAAAATAGTGAAACTACATTAACATCTTTAAAGAATCTTCTTCTCCAGAACCACTGGGCCAATTTCAACCAAACCTGACACAAGGGGATTCATGTTTGTTCAGATGAAGGGTCATGCCCTTTTCCAAGTGGGGTTTAATAGTGAAATAGTGAAAATACATTGACGACTTTTGAAAATCTTCTTCTCCAGAAACAATTGGCCAATTTCATCCAATTATGGCACAAAACATACTTGCAGGGGTAAAGGGGATTCAAGATTGTTCAAATGAAAGATAATCACAAAAATGCAGAAATAGGGTGGTGTTGTTTAAAAATGCTCTTGGCAGGAACCACTGGACCAGAAGAACTTAGATTTACATTAAAGTTTCTTGACATAGAACAAATTTAAGTTTGTTAAAACCAGGATCCCCGGGGATTCATTAGGGCCACAATAGGAGATCAAACTTTTACATTCAAATGTACAGGGAAAATCTTTGAAAATCTTCTCAAGAACCACTATGCCAGAAAAAAATACTAATTTACATGAAAGCCTCCTGACATAGTGCAGATTCAAGTTTGTTAAAATTATGGCGTCCGAGTGTAGGATAGGGCCATATTAGGGGATCACAGTTTTATAGATAAATATATACATGTATAGGGAAAATCTTTTAAAAATCATCTTCTGAAAAATCACTGAGCCAAAAAAGTTTGAATTTACCAGAAAGCTTCCTGACATAGTGCAAATTCAAGGTTTTTTAAAATCATGCCCCCAGGAGAAGGGTGGATTGATTGATTGTATATTGTTTAACGTCCTTCTCGAGGATATTTCACGAGTTCATATGGAAACGACTGGAGAAAGGTGGAGTCACAATAAGGAATCAAAGTTTTGTATACAAATATAAAGGGAACATCTTTAAAAATCTTCTTCTCAATAACTATTGGGCCAAAGAAATTTACATTTACCCGAAAGCTTCCTGACATAGTGCAGATTCAAGTTTATAAGATTCATGGACCCTGGAGGTAGGATGGGGCCACAATAGGGATCAAAGTTTTACATGTAAACATGTGGGGAAATCCTTATATCCTTAGGATAGGAGAACTATTTTCTGAACTTTATGTTGAGACATGATGGGTTGGAGAACTATTTTCTGAACTTTACGTTGGGTGGTGAGGGGGTGAGAACTGATTTCTGAACTTTACTTGGATGGTGAGGGGGTGAGAACTGATTTCTGAAATTTACTTTGGGTGGTGAGGGGGTGAGAACTGATTTCTGAAATTTACGTTGGGTGGTGAGGGGGTGAGAACTGATTTCTGAAATTTATGTTGGGAGGTGAGGGGGTGGGGTGGAGAACTATTTACTGAACTTTACGTCGGGGGATGAGGGGGTGGAGAAATATTTTTTGAACTTTATGTTGGGAGGTGAGGGGGTGGAAAACTATTTTCTGAAATTCATATTGGGAGGTGAGGGATGGAGAACTATTTTCTGAACTTGACGTCGAGACGTGATGGGTTGGAGAACTGTTTTCAGAACTTTATGTAGTGAGTTGACAGGGATGATAACTATTTTATGAACTTTACGTTGAGACAAGAGGGGATGACAGGGTTACATGGTTTTTTTGTAGACGTTCTTGTTCTAATAGCATAATATAATGGTGGGAAGAAATAATTTTGGTTACCTAATGCTTAATGTTGAAATCAATTTTACAGGGTAGCAGTTACTTGAGATGTCCGGCTGATTGATGAGGATAATTTCCCTGAGACTCTAACATTTTGTAGGACTTGGATAGCTCTATTGCTGTAGAAAATGTCAGGTTTGTTAATGAAATTATGTAAATTGTTTTATAACTCATTCAGACAATGGCTGGGACAAATAGTGTTAACCCTTTTTAGCTCATATGAGTTGAAAGCTAAAGTGAGCTATTCTGATCATATTTTGTCCAGCATCAGTCTTTTAGTCTCTTCATACTTTTAACATTTTTGACTTCTTCTCAAGCACCACACAGCTAATATCACTCACCTGATTTTCTTCCGCTTTTTAGCGAAATTCCGCTCTTTACATTTGTGCGATCCGTTAATAAATTTGTATTCCACTTTTTAAAAATAGATATACATGACTATTTTTATCCGGTGAATCTATTTTAGATCCTTTCATACTATCTTTCATCATTGGACGTAACACGCAATTTCATTGGTTCTTGGAAGCTAGTAGTTTATGTTTAACCTATCGTTGGTAGTTTCACTGAGAATGTTGGTCACGGTAAAAATCCGTAATGGATGCCAAACTTCTACGACCTGTGTTGGAGAATATTTCGTAAATTTGACCTATCTCTTACAATTCAATAGTGATGAGCAGCAAGGTTCAAATTTCCCCTGAAGTTTTGAAATATAAGTCAAACTTCAAGGTCAAGATTTCAAAGACAATAGTGTAAAAGGAAAGGTTCTGTCAGAAGGAATCTAAAGGCCGTACTTTAAATAGTTCAGGAGATACTGTCTAAGGTTGGGTTTCTTTAAAACAAATCAGACAGTAAGGTTTAGGTCACAAGGTTGAAATCTCTGGTAATATCAGGAAGGTCTTTTTACATAGAAAGTCGATGTATGAAATATGAGAGCCATATGACTCACAATTCAAAAGTTAGTAGCAATGTTAAAGTAGGGGGCAGATATACAGGACAGGACAATATGCCCCCCCCCCCTCCCCAGCTATAGTCGCAGGGGTATAAAACACTTGAATCCACACACCTGCTACACTTGAAAATGATTTGTTGAAGTGAATTACCTGCACTATCTAAACGTGTTTGCATATTAACATGATTAATGATGACCCTGCTGTTTTTGAGATTAAAAAGAATTTCAAAAACATTTCCTTAAAAACTTGTGTCCATTATTGTGGTTCACCCCCCCCCCCCCCCCCCCCTGAGGACCACATTTGTGATATGATTAATTATGACCTTCTCGTTCTTTTGAAGAAGAAATTTCCTTTATATCTCCATGTAAAACTTTGACCCCTGATGAGGCCCTACACAAACCCAAGGAGGCCATGGTTTTAACAAACTTGTATCTATACTATATCAGAAAACTTTTACCTCAATCTCATTTTTTCTTGCCCAGTGGTTTTTGAGAGATATTTAGCTCACCTGAGCTGAAAGCTCAAGTGAGCTTTTCTGATCGCTTTTTGTCTGTAGTCTGTCTGTCCATCCGTCTGTTAAACATTTACATTTTCAACTTCTTCTCCAAAACCACTGGGCCAATTTCAACCAAACATGGCCAAAAGCATCCTTGGGTGAAGGGCTTTCAAGTTTGTTCAAATGAAGGGCCATATCCCTTTCAAAGGGGAGATAATCACAAAATCGCAAAAATAGGGTGGGGTCATTTAAAAATCTTCTCAAGAACCACTGAGCCAGAAAAGCTGATTTTTACATGAAAACTTTCTGACATATTGCAGATTCAAGTTTGTTCAAATCATGGCCCCCGGTGGTAGGATGGGACCACAAGGGGGATCAAAGTTTTACATACAAATATATAGGAAAAATCTTTAAAAATCTTCTTCTCAAGAACCACTGAGCCAGAAAAGCTGATTTTTACATGAAAACTTACTGACATAGTGCAGATTCAAGTTTGTTCAAATCATGGCCCCTAGGGATAAGATGGGGCCCCAAGGGGGGATCAAAGTTTTACGCACAAATATATAGGGAAAAACTTTAAAAATCTTCTTCTCAAGAACCACTAAACCAGAAAAGCTGATGTTTACATGAAAGCTTCCTGACATAATGCAGATTCAAGTTTGTTCAAATCATGGGCTCCGGGGGGGGGGGGGGGGGGGGGGGGTTGGATGGGGCCACAATAGGGGATCAAAGTTTTACATACAAATATATAGGACAAATCTTCTTCTCAAGAACCACTGAGCCAGAAAAGCTGATTTTTACATGAAAACTTTCTGACATAGTGCAGATTCAAGTTTGTTCAAATCATGGTCCCTGGGGATAAGATGTGGCCCCAAGGGGGATCAAAGTTTTACGCACAAATATATAGGGAAAAACTTTAAAAATCTTCTTCTCAAGAACCACTAAGCCAGAAAAGCTGATGTTTACATGAAAGCTTCCTGACATAATGCAGATTCAAGTTTGTTTAAATCATGGGCTCCGGGGGGGGGGGGGGGGGGGGGGGGGGGTTGGATGGGGCCACAACAGGGGATCAAAGTTTTACATACAAATATATAGGAAAAATCTTCTTCTCAAGAATCACTGAGCCAGAAAAGCTGATTTTTACATGAAAACTTTCTGACATAGTGCAGATTCAAGTTTGTTCAAATCATGGCCCCCGGTGGTAGGATGGGGCCACAAGGGGGATCAAAGTTTTACATACAAATATATAGGAAAAATCTTTAAAAATCTTCTTCTCAAGAACCACTAAGCCAGAAAAGCTGATTTTTACATGAAAACTTACTGACATAGTGCAGATTCAAGTTTGTTCAAATCATGGCCCCTAGGGATAAGATGGGGCCCCAAGGGGGGATCAAAGTTTTACGCACAAATATATAGGGAAAAACTTTAAAAATCTTCTTCTCAAGAACCACTAAACCAGAAAAGCTGATGTTTACATGAAAGCTTCCTGACATAATGCAGATTCAAGTTTGTTCAAATCATGGGCTCCGGGGGGGTTGAATGGGGCCACAATAGGGGATCAAAGTTTTACATACAAATATATAGGAAAAATCTTCTTCTCAAGAACCACTGAGCCAGAAAAGCTGATTTTTACATGAAAACTTTCTGACATAGTGCAGATTCAAGTTTGTTCAAATCATGGCCCCCAGGGGGTAGGATGGGGCCACAAGTGGGGGAGGGGGGTCAAAGTTTTACATACAAATATAGGAAAAAGCTTTTAAAATCTTCTCCTCAAGAACCATTGAGCCAAAGAAGTTGACATTTACATGAAAGCTTTCTGACATAGTGTAGATTCAAGTTTGCAAAGGGTAGTTTGGGCCATAATAGGGACTAAGGTTTTACATGCAAATATATATGGAAAGTCTTCAGATATGGGCCAAGGTGACCAGGTGAGCGATGTGGCTCATGGGCCTCTTGTTAAATGACCCACCAATTTTTGCCTTTTCTTGATTATTTTCCCTTTGACTCTTCATTTGAACAAACGGTACTGCCACTGTGGTCTAGAGATTAAATCGCACGCCCCGCATGCTGAAGGCCGGTGTTCGAATCCTGGCCACAACAGATCTAAGTCGTTAGAACAGGTAGTGACAGTTCCATTGTCAAACGCTCGACATCAGGTGTGAATGTCACGGGTCCTCGGAGATGACCTTAAAAATGGATGTACCATGTCACAGTACATTATAGGTGTGGCATGCTAAAGAACGCTCACTGCTCAATGGCCTTAAAGGGACTGATTCACGATTTTACCCAAAATTTTGTTTTTCACTTTTAATGATCAAAATCTACTGTCTAATGTGTTTGAAAGATTTCACATGAAAATTAAGGTGATACATCATCACAGAAGCTCATTTTAGAGAGTTTATTATTTGTTTTGTAAACAAAGATTTGCGGTATGCTATTGTTTACGAAATTTTCAAAAGAAATGGATATCTATCTAAGTATTATTATATCTTTCACATTTCAAGCATTTTTGGGGTGAAATGTGTCATCTAAAAGTTAAAATGTGTGACTATGCAGAATTAAGATGCATTATATTACAAAATCAATATTTCACTTGTTTGTTTGTTTACATAAAAAGACTCGAGTCTTTGTTTACATAACACATATTTAAGGCTAAAATATTACTTTTATTCTTGCATTCAGAAGGTCAAAATTTTGGATGTCAACATTAAATGAGCTATATTTCTAATGTTTAACATCAAAAATGAAAAATATTTTTATCAAAAATCGTGAACCAGTCCCTTTAAGTGCCGAATATAGGTCTAAATTTAAATTTTAAACAAGATTCTATCAATCATTTGAACAAACATGAATTCCCTTTACCTAAGGATGAATGGTAGCAGTTTTGATTGGAATTGGCCAAGTGGTTGTGGAGAAGAAGATGATAATGTAAAAAGTCAATAACAACAGATAAATTTCAATTGGAAAAGTTCAATTTGTATTGGTTATATTGGCCTGGATAGTTCAGTGTTCAGAGCACCTGCCTATTACATATGTAATACAGGGGTCTCGGGTTTGATTCCCAGTCCAGTCAAACCATTGATATCAGTCTGGATAGTTCAGTGGTTAGAGCAACTGACTAGTAATACAGGGGTCTCGGGTTTGATTCCCGGTCCAGTCAAACCATTGATATCAGTCTGGATAGTTCAGTGTTCAGAGCACCTGACTATTACATATGTAATACAGGGGTCTAGGGTTCGATTCCTAGTCGAGTAAAAACCACTGATATCAATCTGGATAGCTCAGTGGTTAGAGCACCTGACTAATACAGGGGTCTGAGGTCCAATCCCTGGTCTTATCATATCGTGGGAACGAAGGGCCTTGGATTCGATCCCCATTGTGACACCAGTTCAGCCATATCTTCTTTTCCTTCCCATTACATTGACATGTATATAAACATGTAAATATATCACAAACTATCCTTGACAATTCAGTTTGATATGATTACACTTTGTTTATTTTGTAGGACGGTGGAGATTTAGATAAGTGGTGTGATGTTATTGATGGTAAACAGAAGACTGCGACCTTGAATCTGAAGATCTGTGATGAAGACTGGACGTTTGGGGTCACTCTCTGTTACAGTACTACAAATCTAAGTAAGTACTCAGTAATAATGTAAGACTGAACTCTGTATCATGTTTATCTAATATATACATTGTAAAATCAAACACATATTGAATTAATTCACAAACAAAATAATGTTCTGTTAAACTCACAAACACTAGTACATGTTACACATCACAAACAGAGGACTGTAATGTACACAGGACTGTAATTAACACGGGGCTGTAATTAACACGGGGATGTAATTAACACAGGGCTGTAATGTACACAGGGCTGTAATTAACAAGCTGATGTAATTAACAAGTAGAAGGAATTAACACAGTGCTGTAAGTTACTCTGTGATTAGACATGTAATTAACACTGTGTTGGTAGATGTAATTAACACTGTAGAGCTGTGTAATTAACACTGTGATTATAGATATTGGATTTTCTTCACTTTAGCAGTGTCTAACTCAGCCACAAAGAGGTTGTCTCTGATGTCCACACATAAACCTAATGGAGACTCTAAATCACAGTGAATGTAACGGAGGAACTGTCCGTCCTGATCTAGGATGTGGATACGGTGATTGTGATGGTCTGCTGTCAGGATGTGACTCTGGCTGTCTGTAGTGATGCCGAATGGAGTAAATGATTGCTTGGTATTAGAGGGATGACCAGTGTATCTAAATCGGAGTTTTCCTGACTGATTGACCACCACTACTGCACTAGCTCTATAGTCAGCCACACAGATATCCAGGTTCTTGTTCTCACTGATGTATTTAATGTCACTACCAGATGAGTAGAGAGGACGACCCTGATCATCAAACTGAATGCTTTGTTTCTCTGTGGAGCCGGAGTAACGCACGACTTTGTATTGTTTTCTATCATCACTGTCCATGGTAACCAGGATATCGTTACCCGCGGTACAGCAGACATTGAGAGGTCTCCACCCCTGTAGTGTGATCACGGTCTGTATCTGTTTATTCTTAATTAAGTTCACGGTGTTATTACTAGTGTCAGTATAAACAAGATCTCCGTCCCGTGTCACTGCTATGTCTGTTGGTCGTCTCCCTGACTTGGTTTGTATTGATGTCAGTAGTTTACTCTGGAGGTTGAGCAGCTTCATGGTTTTGTTTAACTGACCGCATGTCCAGACTTGATCTTCACTCAGACAGCTAACACTGTATAGTGGTCTATGCCCAGTGTCTATGGTGGCGGTGACGCGCGGCTCATCAAGCAGTGGTTTGACTGGAGGAGACGATACAGCTTCTGCTGACTTCATTGTGTCGCCATGTTCTGTGTTAATGGAGAATGGCGACAGAGAACCAAACATTTCATTGAGCTGATCTTTGTTTATTTTCTGAGGAGAGAAACTCGGTAATGTGACTCGGACTTTAGGCGGTAATGTTCTAAATTGGGAATTCCTAGATTTGTAACTAGAGGTTAAGGAGACGTCATTGGATTTTAGGATTGATTTCAAGTCGGACATGATCTGTTTGAGTTCCGCCATTTTCTGTGTGATTTCTTCTGTATTTTTATTTAGTGCGTCCAGATGTTTAGTTTTCATCTCCGCAATGGCGGATTTCTGTCGGTTGACAATGGCGGTGATTTCTCGGTGTAGGATTTCTCCTTGTTCGTCGGCATCTGTCGTCAGTTTCCCGTATTTCGTTTCTAACTCGGCTTTCTCGGTTTCGACATTAGACGCCATTTCTTTATATCGCGGGTAAATTCTTGTCTCGAGTTCTTCTAGATCTTTTTGTAAACTTTCTGTTTTAGCGCTGAATTTTTCCAGAATATCTGATACATCGTGACCTTTGTGTTTTCCAAATAAGGCGCAGGTAGAACAGACAGGAACTCCACATTTTTCACAGTAAATTTCACAGTGTTTATCGGCGTGGTCTGGACATTTGTGGTAGTTAGTAGACTTTCTGTGTAAAAACGGCACGACATTGTGTCTTTTAGACGAGTCTGAGAGATGCTTTACTGCACAGTTAACACAGAGATTTATATTACAAAGTTCACAGTGACTCTGTAGGGGGACAGTTTCACAGAGGTCACACAGTAGGACTTCCTGAGCACTGCGCCGGGGATGCATTTCTGATGGCGGGATCACACGAGAAGTTTACTGTTGATTAAATAAAACCGGAATTTCATTTCAAGATGTTGACAGATTAAAACAATTAACGAAATAGAATTATAGTATGATATAAAACACAGCAGTCATTACTATAATAATTATTTAGTCTCACCTTAAAATCCAACATGGCCTCCCTGTTCTTTCGACCTTCCGTCTAGTCCTGAGAATTAAATACTTGTGCGGCGTGTCAACCTCTACACACTATTTACGTGTTATCGCTTGAGTAAATATATAGTTTTAAAGTTTGCTTTGACCTAGTTTATGTTGGGTAGTTTTGCTAACATTTACGTTACAGGTAAACATTTCCTTTCATTAAAAAAATTGGAATCTGCAAGCAATGTATAGATATAACTTATTTGATTATATCCCTTTTTATATTGAATTCGGCCTTTTGTACAAATATAATCAAATCTATAGTTAAAAAACGATTAACAATATCCATTGCAGGGGGGGATTTCATGCAGTAGACCTCCGTTTTTGTTACTTAATACATATTTGTGTTTTGATATACTTTTTTCTGTTGTAGAATGAGTTGAGTGGAATAATGAACCTCCAGATGTCTATGTACACGTGTATGAATAAACTGTTGTACTCGCGCATGCGAGCTTATCCTATATTATGTGTTCGAGTTTTATTTCCTTAATGTTTTAGGATTTGTTCAATTAGTGCAGGGGCGGATCCAAGAAGTTTTGAAAGTGTGGGGTCTAGGCATCCCAGCATATAATTTCCCCCTATGTACAAAGTCAGTATACCGGTGGAGTTTCCCCCTGGGCGGGAAAACCGCCCTGGTATAGAATTTCCCCCCTCCGGATTTCGTTTGTTATAGTTTAATGAAATAGATATGCGCTCATCAATATTACGATATTCAGAAAACAAAGGAATATTTTTGAGATGTGGAATTTGGGTTTACTCGCTGAAAACTTTGAAATGCATATTATAAATACCATATGCTTCCCTTAAGACTTTAACATGGTCAATATCATTAGGATTTTTCTTAGAAGGCAGGCGCGTACCTACGTTTACGTCATAACGCCCGGGCGTACACATAAAAAAAACCCACCTATTAAATGCTACTAACATAGGTGAAAAATAAGTGTCTGTAGTATCTGCGGTACATTAGTCTCCCTATTGGTACTGATATCTTGTTAGTGTCTGCAGTATCTGCGGTACATTAGTCTCCCTATTGGTACTGATATCTTGTTAGTGTCTGCAGTATCTGCGGTACATTAGTCTCCCTATTGGTACTGATATCTTGTTAGTGTCTGCAGTATCTGCGGTACATTAGTCTCTCTATTGGTACTGATATCTTGTTAGTGTCTGCAGTATCTGCGGTACATTAGTCTCTCTATTGGTACTGATATCTTGTTAGTGTCTGCAGTATCTGCGGTACATTAGTCTCCCTATTGGTACTGATATCTTGTTAGTGTCTGCAGTATCTGCGGTACATTAGTCTCCCTATTGGTACTGATATCTTGTTAGTGTCTGCAGTATCTGCGGTACATTAGTCTCTCTATTGGTACTGATATCTTGTTAGTGTCTGCAGTATCTGCGGTACATTAGTCTCTCTATTGGTACTGATATCTTGTTAGTGTCTGCAGTATCTGCGGTACATTAGTCTCTCTATTGGTACTGATATCTTGTTAGTGTTTGCAGTATCTGCGGTACATTAGTCTCTCTATTGGTACTGATATCTTGTTAGTGTCTGCAGTATCTGCGGTACATTAGTCTCCCTATTGGTACTGATATCTTGTTAGTGTCTGCAGTATCTGCAGTACATTAGTCTCCCTATTGGTACTGATATCTTGTTAGTGTCTGCAGTATCTGCGGTACATTAGTCTCCCTATTGGTACTGATATCTTGTTAGTGTCTGCAGTATCTGCGGTACATTAGTCTCCCTATTGGTACTGATATCTTGTTAGTGTCTGCAGTATCTGCGGTACATTAGTCTCCCTATTGGTACTGATATCTTGTTAGTGTCTGCAGTATCTGCGGTACATTAGTCTCCCTATTGGTACTGATATCTTGTTAGTGTCTGCAGTATCTGCGGTACATTAGTCTCCCTATTGGTACTGATATCTTGTTAGTGTCTGCAGTATCTGCGGTACATTAGTCTCTCTATTGGTACTGATATCTTGGATATCTTGTTAGTGTTACATCTTTCCGGGTCTAAACCGTTGTCGTTACGGCATGTTTTTCTCTATTATTGTTCCGGCAAGTTGTGAAACCGATCAAATTACAAAATGAAGAAGATTGATGAATATTTTAAACGGAGTGTTACTAAACCACCACAGGAAGCAGAGCCATGTTCCAGCTCTTTTTCTGAAAGTCCTACAGCAAGCACTTCTAGTTTATATATGTAAACAGTGTTTTAAATTACGGATGTGAAGTTTGGGGTTTTCATAAAGCCAAAGATGTTGAAAAATTACATGCATTATCCTGTAAAAACGTTTTAGGGGTAAAGAAAAGTACGTGCAATAGCTTAGTGTATTATGAATTAGGAAGATTTCCCCTGCATATCATTAGAAAATAAAGAATCCTTAAATATTGGATAAAATTAAAGAATTCAGATAATTGTATTTTGCGAGCGTGTTTAGAAGACAGAGAAAATTTAAATGATCCTTGGGTTAATGACGTACGAACTGAATTAAATCGCTTAGGTCTTGGATACATTTTTAATGAAAGTATTATTGATAAACCTACGCAAAAAATATTAGAGCAAAGATTTTTTGATTTACATAAGCAAGAAATGTTTTCTGCAATTAGAAAGTCATCACGAGGGGAATACTATCAATATATAGCAGACAATTTTGGATTACAGTATTATTTATCTAAATCAATGAGTGAAATACATAGAAAAACTATAACTAGATTCAGATTATCCTCTCACAATCTTAATATAGAATCAGGTCGATACAAAACTGAACTTAGGCACAATAGAATATGTACATTGCGTGATTTAAAAGACGTAGAGGATGAGTTTCACTTTATTTTGAAATGTCCAAAATACCAAGAAATACGCAATTTATATATCAAAAAGTATTATTTTAGACGTCCAAGCGTTTTCAAATTAATTCAATTATTAAGTGTACAAAATGTTAAAGAATTGCGAAACTTAGGAAAATTTTTATTCCTAGCAGAGAAAATAAGAAAGGATAATTCATAATTGTAATTACACCCCATTTCTTTTTCTCATTTAACACAATTTTTTTTCTTCTATTTTTATTTTCATACAACTCTCACGCAGCCACCTATATTACAAATATTATCTTTTATACTTATATGTATGTATATGCTGATCTATAGCTCTGATTATGTGTATGTTGTTCACCCTATATTTCATTATGTATAAAATTGTATATCTGATGTGCCAGATGACACAAAGAAATAAATTGAACTGAACTGAACTGAGTTTAAGTTCGACAAAATCGTCATGTGATCCTCCATATCCCGATATTGGAACAATGAAAGAAGCCGACTTGTCAAACCATGAAACTAAAATAAACCTGTTACAAAAGACATGGGATTCTAATCAATATACAAACTATTCATTTCCTGTAAGGTATTTAAATAGTTTTCTTAATTACTCTAAAAAAAATCTTACGATATGAAAAAAATATATTCCATTGATTGACTATGAATGACCATGAATGCAAGTTAATTTCATGAAACAAAACATATACATTTCATTATGTCCCTAGTTGTAAATATGATATGTTTGACTTTCACCCATCAATAAGTTAATTTATCCATGCTGTATGAATCTTGGTCTAAGAGTTGAATGTCCGTCCGTTTGTCGACGGTCCGTCCCCGACAGGTTTTTTTTAATTTCCAGATGATATATTACTAGGAATTGATTATTGATTTTTTTTTTATTTGTTTATAAAGTCATTTACATTTCCCAATATGAGGAAGGGGTATTACAGAGGGGCTACCCTTCACCTTGACAACCGCTTCACGCCCTCATGACCACTCTCTTCCCCGGCTACCCTTTCATTTTTTCTTCCCGTCAACCACTGTTCCCTATACCTTCCATCAACGTCCCGACTCTTCAAACCCCCGATTCCCGACCTAACCCCGTCCTCGGGGATCCTGTTCCGGGGACACCCTCCCATTACAGAGGTTTGTGTCACATTTTTCTCTTTACTCGGATCCCTCAGATAAATTGGAAAAATCTGTCACTGTGTGTGTATGACTGTATCACACGATATAACCTCCATAGTTGAAGTAAATATAGCTCAAACTTGACTCAATTTAACTCAGTATGAACCTCCATCGAGGCTTGTTATTTCTAAGAATATTAATTCTAAGACTGCTATTTCACCTCAAATAAGCGCAATTATATTACATCACATTTTACTTCTGTATGCCCTGATCTGACACGATAGTGACAGGGGCATATAGATTTACCCTGGTCAGTCCGTTCTGATCTTGGTTAAAGGTTTGCGTTTAGGTCCATATCTCAGAAACTAGACATGGTATAGCATTGATACTTCACATGTGAATTGGTCTTGGTATTCAATATAAAATAAGATTGTGGTATCTCATATAGTCCAGTCATTCTAGCCAAAAATATAGCGTAACCTCAAACTAATTGCAACAGAAATGTTTTTGTTTTCAAACGGTGAGTCAAGGGATGCTCTAGCGTATATAAAAAATCGAGAGCACAAAACAAAGGGGAAACGTGTATTTTGGGGGCAAAATCGTACATTTTGATAAAAACTCACCGAAAACCGGGATTTATCTTCACACATGAAAGAAATAAAAGAAACACAATTGCTATAATTATCGGGAACAGTGTTAACATTCACAAACTACTTTATTCATACCAAAATTTCAAAGAATTGATTTTTCATCAGGCGTAAAGCCTTATTTTGGAAGAAAAATCGATGAAAATGAGAAGAGTTAATATGAAATTCGTAAACATTGATTCTGGCACAAAATGAGATACTATTTATATGAGACAGTTAAAGAAGTGATAATTAATTCATAAAAATTATTTAATAATTTGAGATTTTAAAATCATGAGTGTATCAGTGGGGAATTTAAGGGGTCGCAGCCCCCCCCCCCCCACCCCCGACCGGTTTAAATTTTCAAAATTAAGGTAAATCATGGTCTTTTCTTTAGAAAATTGTAAACGATAAAAGACGCAATAATTTCTTCCACTCTCGGAGAAATGAATGACAAAATGTTTTGATTTATTTAATTACTTTTATTGGGAAAACTTGCATCCCCCCCCCAAAAAAAAAACCCTTAAAATTTGTGTCATTTTATTAATTTCACTCTTATCCTAAATGACAGAAAATAGTAAAAATAACTACTTCTAAGGAGACATATTTCAAGCCCTGTAAAATCCATGCAGGAGTTCAAGGCGGCCCCCAGACCCCCTGCCTCATAAACTTGCGCCCCCCCCCTCCCTCCCTAACTGCAATTCCTGGATCCGCCCCTGTGTATGATCCCGTAATCGTGTTTGCTCTGTTCGTTTGTTTGTCAGTCCGCAAAATGTTTAACTTTGGCCATAACATTTGAATGGTAAATGACAATATTTTCATATTTAATATGTGTATTCTTTGTGACAAAGCCTCTAGATGGTACCAAACATTTTGACATTGTAACCTTGATAATTGACCTACTTTTCTTGACCTTGGAAAAAAACTTGCTTAGGGTGTTGGGATTTGCTTACAAGTTAGAAAATTCACGCTACATGTTTAGTGATAAATTGAATCGGGTGCATCAAATTAGCCGGGACGAGGGTATTTTTTTTTGACAATTCCTCATTTCTTTCTCTACAAATATCTATAAGTTTCTTTGAGAAATCAGTTCGGATAGAAAAGCCATTAACGCCACGTTTCCTATCAGAAAATTTGCACAAAATATACAGTTTTTGTTGAAGTGAAAAGTAGGTGTTGTTGAGCGAAGACCGCGACTTGATTATTCATGATTAAGACTTGTAAATTTAAAAACCAAATTTCCTTCTTTTTTAAAAAATATTATTGTGTTGGGATTACTGTAGTCACGGCGACATTTTTGATGCACTCTTTTGCCACGCATTGTTACAGTAAGTCAGTAATTATAGTGACATACATCATATCGTATAAATGCGAATTCAAAACACCCGATCCATCGGATCTATATGTCACTGTGATAAAGAAATAATAGCAATACAAAGACAATAATTACGCCTAGTGTTTTCTGTAAATCAAAAAATGTCTGCAAATATAAGCGGAATGTATAAACTGGGTGGTTTGCTGAGAGGAATTTGTTAATAAAAAATAATACAATCTAAGTTGATATACACAATGTGGGGTACAAGTAGTAAATAATCTGTTCTGAGATTTAAGTATGCAGTACAAGGTAGTAAAACGTGAATCTCATCTTCTACACAATCTGTTAAAAGTGATTTATTGTATATTGTTTAACGTCCCTCTCGAGAATATTTCACTCATATGGAGACATCACCATTACCGGTGAAAGGCTGCAAAATATAGGCCTATATACTCGGCGATTATGGCCTTTGAGCATGGAGGGATCTTTATCATACCACACCTGCTGTGACACGGGGCCTCAATTTTTTCGGTTTCATCCGAAGGGAATTCTAATTGGAAGTATACTACATCTTCATAGTGCAAGTAAAGATCTTAGATATTTTGGAATGCTCGTGGAAAATTAATTTTCGGCTCTAAAATTTGATTTAATATCTTTATATAAACATAACTTAATAGTTGATTTACTTTTACATGTACTAGCCACTACTTCTTATAGTTATGAAGCAACTTGTTCTGAAATCACCAGTGTCACACAATAGTAACCTATTTTATATTTCCTTTAGAATTTAAAGATTCAGATAATGACTTCATTTGTGAAGTCTAGTAGTTAGACTTATTATATTGATTCACACATGTTTAGTAATGTTGTCCATTGATATTAGACGATTCTAGTATCGTATAGTTTATACAGTGTCAGCGTTAAGGATTCTTCCATCCGAATTCGTCATACATGTAGTGCAGGTAAAGGAATGAATCTGTGATAATGACGAAGTTCGCAATTCTGAACCATCTCAATGTTGTGGTAATTTCGGAGACCCCATACTACACTACAATAATTCAAAACGAGCTACACAAATTAAGAAAAGTTTTTCGAAGTGGATATTCCTATGTCTTTGTAAAAACGAATTTTCGAGACAATGGAGTCATTTCTGACGGCACTGGTCCTGTTCACAATATATTGACTATCACCAAGAGATGTATTGCAAATTCAAGTGTTCTATCACTACCTGAAAATTAAAAAGTCGATGCAATTCACTTGTGAGGGACAAATAACCAATGCTTGAAAAACATTTGATTTTACTAAATCAGCTGGAAATTATTCTCATGTATGTACAATTAGAAGCTAAGTTCAAGGCCGCTCGTGTCATGGCCGTATCAAACCTAGGCTGCCATTACTATTTCATCAAACACTCGACATTTCGAAGTGAAAATCACGGGTCTTTCGAATATGACCTTAAAAACGGAGATCTCGTGTCGCGACAGACGTTGGCACGTTAAAGAATCATTACAAGTGGTATTTCACCTACAAACAAACATTATATAAACGTTTGAAGGAATATTAATTGATAAGAGATACGTTTTTGTTGTACCTGTTTTTGCGACATTTAACGCTAAACATTATCAACTAATGGCAAAAACTGCTTTCCATACTTTTTTGTTTGTTGTTAGCGAGGGCTTACATATTGATATGATATTTTTGTTTTGGAGAGAAGTTAGACTCCAATATTTTATATTTTTCAAATTGAAGTTCTTTGAATATATGATCACTTGGTTTTAGATGCTTTGGAACCGATGTCTGTAAGAATCAGACATAATATGGATAGTATACATAGAATATCGTATAACGTTGAACTTCATTAGGCCTAATTAGCTTTTATACAAAGTCATTTTTTTCGTATGAAAATGTAATTAGTGGTGAAAAATTAGCACGTCTGAAACAAACTAGTATTTTAGAAGATAAAATTGACTTACCAGTATATATGCAGTATTACAAAGAGCGTCCACTACAAGTTTCGCAAAAACCATTTCTGTTGCAATTAGTTTGAGGTAAAACAGTAGAATGACTGGACTAATAGCTCATATTTTATTTCATGCTTATTTACCACCGGGTCAAGATCTATGACTACCTAAAGTTCCTATTTCGCAGGATTTATATAATTGTTAACAATGTTGAATTCACTATGAATAAGGTCACCTTGACATATATTTTCTGCTTGCGTTTAATTTAATGGTGAATGTCCACTTTAAGGTCGACAAAATGGTATGACTTTGATACTTGTTAGGAAATGTAATATTTATAAAGCTAGTCTATATTGAATATGTAATAAAATATAGCAATTACAATGATATTTAGATATTATGTAAACCACAGGCTGGCAGCATCCGGGGGTCGGGCGTTCCTCGTCGTTCCCTGCTAGATGACTCTTCGGTGGCCTTTGATAGTTTTAATGGTTGAGTTGTTGTCTCTAAAGTCTTTGAATACTAGTATTCCCCATTTCCGTTTCTGTCCTATTGTATAAAACCGTGTCTCATATACACAATTTTATACCCCACTCAACTAGCATGGGGTATATTTTAATACACCTGTCCGTCCGTCCGTCATCATCAGTTCCGTCCATTCGAAATTTCCGTCACAATTTTCTCAGCTCCCACTGAACGGATTGATTTCAAATTTTGGTATGCAGCTTCCTGTGTATGACCGAGGCCATCCTTAAAAATTTTTTGGTTTGATGTTTATTTTCTTTAAAAAAATGCATGTATAGGAAGGTAGGTGAATGATTTTTTTTCTGAAAAAAGTTAAAAAGTTCCTTCCTGTCTTGGAAAAGAGGAAACCAACCTTTTAGTAGGTAGGGTTTTAAATGAGTCGATCGATAAACAGCAAACGAGCAATTTTCTATGGTTTTGTCGCTCTCTGATATCAACTTCCTGTTCTACGGAACTTTTGAATTTTTATACACCACCACACGTAGTGTCGAGGTACTAGTACTATGTGATAACCACCACACGTAGTGAGGTACTAGTACTATGTGATGACCACCACACGTAGTGAGGTACTAGTACTATGTGATGACCACCACACGTAGTGAGGTACTAGTACTATCTGATGACCACCACACGTAGTGAGGTACTAGTACTATGTGATGACCACCACACGTAGTGAGGTACTAGTACTATGTGATGACCACCACACGTAGTGAGGTACTAGTACTATCTGATGACCAGCACACGTAGTGAGGTACTAGTACTATGTGATGACCACCACACGTAGTGAGGTACTAGTACTATGTGATGACCACCACACGTAGTGAGGTACTAGTACTATGTGATGGCCACCACACGTAGTGAGGTACTAGTACTATGTGATGGCCACCACACGTAGTGAGGTACTAGTACTAAGTGATGACCACCACACGTAGTGAGGTACTAGTACTATGTGATGACCACCACACGTAGTGAGGTACTAGTACTATGTGATGACCACCACACGTAGTGAGGTACTAGTACTATGTGATGGTCACCACACGTAGTGAGGTACTAGTACTATGTGATGACCACCACACGTAGTGAGGTACTAGTACTATGTGATGTCCTCCGAAAAAATAAACAGTTAAGTGTCCGTCTGTCTCTCTGTTCGTCCACCCCCCCCCCCCCACAGGTTTAAGATGATAACTTTAGAACGGATCAACGAATATATTTCTGAAACTTTGCACAGTTGTTTAGTACTATATAATACAAGTTAAGTTCAATTTTCAGCTTTAAAACAGTAACACCTTTCTTGTAGATTAATTGGTGGCAAGATGAGGCGTTTAAATGCATCATGGTTGAAAGAAAACCCATGGATGCGATATTCTACGGCTAAAGATGCAATATACTGTGCTTGTTGTACAAGTTTTGGAAAACGAGAATCTAAAGCAAAAACATTTAGCTTATCCTCTCCCGTGACGGACTGGTCAAACTTTGTAAAGAGACACCTACAGGATGATTCCCCTCACCATGACTTTGTTGGACAAGGACAAGCTTTTCTTCATGTAGCGAATTCAAAATCAAAGTCTATAGCTTCTTCGCTTTCGTCCCTTCATGATGAAACTGTAGCAAAAACCCGTCATATTCTTTCAAAGATAATCGATGTTATAGTTCTTTGTGGGAATCAGAATTTGCCACTTCGCGGTCACACTGAAGAGAAGAGTAATTTTAAGGCAACGTTGAAAACCATTGCTAAATCTGATAAAGTCTTGGCCAAGCATTTTGGAAACTGCAACTCTAGTGAAATACACGTCCCCTGAGATTCAGAATGAGCTAATTGAAATATGTGCTGAGCAAACTTTTAACCACCTCAAGGATCTGTGTTATAAATCTCCTTTCCTGGCGATCATAGCAGATGAAACCACCGATAAGGCAACACAAACACAGCTCTCAGTTTGTACGAGGTACATGTATTTAGAAACTGTAGATACAGATGTAAATGCAAACGAAATCTTTCTTGGATTTTTGCAAGCTAAAAGTACAAAGGGAGAGGCCATTGCTGATTTACTCGTCGATTTTATGAATGAAAATGACTTAGGTCTTGAAAAGCTGAGAGTCCAGGGTTATGATGGGGCTAGTAACATGTCGGGTAGAATAAATGGAGTTCAAGCACTCGTCAGAAACCATGCACCCGATGCCGTATATGTACACTGTAAGGCGCATTGTTTGAACCTGGCGATTGTACATAGCTGTACAGAGCCTATAGTCAGGACCGTGATGGCAACAGTCCAAGAAATAGCATTTGCTTTTGATTACTCAGCAAAACGATTACAATCGTTCTTGGATGAACTCGACCGAAATGAAGCTGCAAAAGAAGCTCTGGACAAAAAAAACCACAAAACTGAAAAAAACTTTGCGAAACGAGATGGTTTAGTCGATCCGATGCGTTGCCAGTCTTTAAGCTGGCTTTTGATGTAGTAGTCGATACCTTGGAACATCTTCAACACAATCATGATGACAAAGCCAGGATGTTCAAAGCTGCGATCCTTCGATTTGACCTTATTATTGGGTTGATCGTTTGTCAACACATCTCCACGATGTTGTGCCTTTATCAGGCTTTCTACAAGATTCCAGTTGTGATATGTTATCTGCAATAGATGAATGTCGAGTAGTAATATCTAAGCTAGAACGAAAGAGAGAGGATGACGCGGTCTTGGAATCTCTCTTTAAAGAGGCAACAGAAATTGCTGATAAACACGACGTTGAGCCATCGTTTCCACGAAGGGCTGGTCGCCAGCAGCACCGTGCGAATGTTCCTGCAGACAATCCATCTGATTATTGGCGAAGGGCTCTTTATTATGTATTTCTGGACCATCTTTTGGGCGAGCTCAGACAGAGACTTATTGTTTCAGAGCCCAGATTTCTTGCTAACTTCTTGCTGCCTGTCAAAGTTACAAGACATCAAGAAGAAGAAGACAAACTTGCTGAAATTTTCAATGCCTACAAAACGGATATTCCTGGAGATTTTGATTTCTTCAAAACGGAAGTTGATCGTTGGATCTTGCGCTGGAGCTTGGCGAAGCAAAAACCTTTCACTTTATGTCATACTTTAAGTCTGACCGCGAAGGAGTTGTACCCATGTATGTGGAATGTGCTTCTCACGATGCCTGTAGCAACAGCAACAGCTGAAAGATCATTCAGTGTGTTACGTCGGGTGAAAACATAGTTGCGAACGACGATGTATCAGGAGCGACTCTCAGCATTGGGGTTGATGCACATTCACCGGGAAGTTCATATAAATGTAGAGAAAGTAATTGACAGTTTTGCATCACGCAAAGGCAGGAAGATGGCCCTCCTTTACTAGACTGACAAGAACTGTAAACTCTTCTGAAACCAGTAAAGAGGTTGATTGATATCTGCATGATGTGTTTTACTTCATTTGCATGTTTTGATACCAAAAGTTGATACTTGTAGTTCATTGATCTATAATACACAAAGAGCAAGGTACATTAAGGCCCAAATTTCGCAACAAAATTAAGATAAATTTAAAATGTGGTTTCACTTGGTTTAATCATTATGATTATGCACAAGGGCATTGGCCCTGATGATACATGTGGAAATTAGTGACGTAATATGTTCTGTGACGTCATTTTCCTTATCTCCGATTGACATGATTTACCGAAATCGCCGAAATTAGCCGTTTTTTATGTCTTTGAAAGCATTTTTAAGATCGAGCACATGCAACAACCACAAAGATATTTTGTGTACAAATTAATCATGTTGAAAGTCAGTAATGAGCAAAATTTCGACTTGGTTGGTAAATGAGCAGACTATTAAATTTAACGTTTAACCATTTCCCGCGTTCATCTGTAATACAAATCTCAAAGTTGATGGTGTTCATATATACAAGTGAATAAATAATATACATATGTACAGCATATTAAATTTTATAAGGCTCTACGTAGTTTGCATTGAAGAAGATAGTGTGTAATCAGAGAATTGGAATCTTCGACACAGATATTTCCGATTCCAATTTTATGTTTGATATAGATAAGCAATGATATCAACGCAATTAATGTAACACATGGAAAAGTTCAACCACATATTCTTTTTTATCATAGATGGTTTATGGTATGAATTATCCCTCTTAATTGGTGTGCATATACTGTGGTGGCTACAATGCGTATCTAAATACATGTCTAAATACGCCTTGCCAGTCATAATATTCTAACGTACATGTAGGCTAATTATAACCTATTGGGTATGTTGCATGTGTAATTTCAAATGCTATTCTAATATTGTATTAAGCATTATGTCAGACACATCTAATGATTGTCCATTTGAATTAAAAACCCACTCATGATACATAATGCGTTTGTTATTAAGTAAAAATTTTATTATGGCTTTGGCCTGGCTTTAAAAAAAATGCACGTCTGCAACCGAATGCAATCTTTGTTTATAAAATAAAAAGTTTAATAATATCGGAAATGAAAGCGCGATAACTTAATCGGTACCTTTATACCAGAGCATAATAGTGCGAGTTCGAATGCAAAATTCGGTTATATTTTCCCCGTAAAAATTTAATTAGTAGCAAGTCAAACATACAGAATTTAGAATTTTATATTTCGCATTGAAAAAACGTTTTAGCGACACTTTCGTGATTTAAGAAAATTCCCGCCGCCGACAGCTTATATTGCTTTAAATATATACTCATGAAAATCAATCCATTACAATATATTGTTCATTATTTACATGCTGAAGTACCTGTAGTTTTATGACAATCATGTTTCCTATCAAAACAATTCCAACTTCATCGATCTGTCGTTATATATTACAAAGTTGTCGAACTCATTTAGGAGAAGTTACTCCATGATATATATCGTAATGGAATATTCACATCTACCCTGCTATAAGGGTGAATGTTGGTAGTTGATAGATGAACGATGTAGTATTTAAATATCTAAATCAAAACTCATTTGTAAGCTAAAAGATAAAGTATACGTTTGTATTGTGTGTTCCAAGAGGACAAAACCCGGTGAACCCCGATCATTACATGTAAAAAAAAAAAAAAAAAAAAAAAAAAAAAAAAAAAAAAAAATAATAGATAAACATTTCTTAAGAAAACATTTCTAGTAGAAACGAACGATTCTGACTGCATTTGCAATCAATGTCAACAGATCTACAACTCTAATCGTTTCATACTTAAATTTTCGCAAGCATTCAGTATTACCATAAAGGGGGGGGGATAAATCAAAATTCGCATGTAAAATTTATGGAAAAACTACATTCTCAAAACAAATGAATGTGTGGGGCAAATTCCCCTGTTGCTACGTCGCTGTAATAATTATTTGTTTATAAAATCGCCTTAAATTTGTCGATAACTGACGCACGTGTTCTGTGATATAGTCGTATTTTAAAATACATGATAGCTAGTCATTGGTTACTATTTTCATCATTAAATCGTGGAACTGGTGTTGAAGTATTAGAACGCGATTTTCACACATAATGAAAACTTTCTTTTCCTGCATTTACACTCTAACCATCCCACTCACCGTCGGTCACTTAGCATTTAGTGGTATGTGCACAAAACACCGCTTAATGACTATATCCGAATCATGTTCGTATCTAGAGTGGAGGTCCGGACACCCCCTCCCCTCTGGAATTAAAGTTGCATGTAATTTGTGCGCAAAGTAATGAGGACTAAACGAGAGCATAATATTATCATTTGTATAAAACTGGAACGATATTGTTTGATATCCTTTTCCCAATATATATAATTACCGGTGATTAATGTAAACATTCTAACCAAGCAGTATTCTTGGCTTTTTTCAATTTAAATTTCACTAGAAATCTTTGTGGAAATAATGTAAGTTCTCAACAAAGCACAGGAATTTGAATACAGCGCGGTAATAATATATCAATTTTAGCAAAGCATGATATTATGTAGCATTAAAGTTTGAACACTCGATATTTTCTTTGTTTAAACTTCAAATAATTCAAATAGCCGATGTTATAGAAATAAAGTAAAAGTATTGAACAATTGTCCAATGTGTTGTAATCGTACACTACCATTATTTGGAGACGGTAGTGAAATGAAGAATTCAAACATAACTCTCCGAAATTTCGCTGCAATTAGATATATGAAATACGTCAGTCGAATCACATATTCCCAGATCCATGGAAATCGTGCAGCATGCAGAAAGTATCCTGAGGCCTGTTCAGCAGAGCGAGCGCTCGCGATTGTTCGCGGGCGCTCGCTTCTGAACGGTAGAGTTCGCCAAAATGCTCGCGATCGCTCGCGAACCTGCTCCCAATGTAGTTCGCCTTGTAATCCAATATGGCGTCGAATGTGTTGATCAGTGGATCTTTCATTTTATTTTTGACGAAAGCTGCCCTCTGATAGCTTCTGTATATTCCGGAATGTCGAATTTGAACTTTATTTGCGTCGTACAGTTGACGGGAAAAGACAAGGGCTTTGAAAACAATAGTTTGCCTCTGAGAAATGACAAATTTTACCACTTTTTGTCTCTATGTAACATTTTTAGAATCCATAGTTACAAATAAGTGATTCGTCTGTCAAATCTCTTTATCGCCTGCTATCATCAATAACAATGGATCTTCGGACGATCGACCAAGCTTCAGATCGGATTCCAATATTAAGATTATATACATATAAGGTGTTAATTAAGCCTGTAAGCCTAACGATAAACGGAAGACTTTCTTTTAACAGCATTGAAAGACGATTTCCCCAAATATGAAGAGCCTATAGATACCCTGTATAGGCTTTATATAATTATATTATATTAATTATCTTTAAAAAGTTTTATTTCTCGTGTATCTACATTTTTTAGATCTTGTCTCAAGTACACGATCCTGTAGAAGAAAAAAAGATAAATTTTAAATACACAGATGATCGAATATATCCATTCATTGTGAAAGGTCATATATTTAAGCTCCAATTCATGTTCCACTAGTCCTTAGAAAAACCTAGCACAGAACATTCCGAAGAAATATGAGATATATTTCCCCCATTATTTCATACAATACATGTATATGTACTTTATGAAATGGTACGCAAGAGAATGTCTAATTCACAGTGGTAAATTATGTGAATTTTACATGATCAAGTACACGGAAATTTAAGTCAACACAACGGAAATATCAAACGAGTACGGTGGTATATTAAGGACACAGCATTTTTATTTTTTCAAAGATACTAGGCAAAAATTATCTCGTGCGCACGACATAATATCTCGTGCGCACGAAATATTATCTCGTGTGCACGACATAATATCTCGTGCACACGACATAATATCTCGTACGCACGACATAATATCTCGTGCGCACGACTTATTATCTCGTGCGCACGACATAATATCTCGTGCGCACGACATAATATCTCGTGCGCACGACATAATATCTCGTGCGCATGACTTATTATCTCGTGCGCACGACTTATTATCTCGTGCGCACGACATAATATCTCGTGCGCACGACATAATATCTCGTGCGCATGACTTATTATCTCGTGCGCACGACTTATTATCTCGTGCGCACGACATAATATCTCGTGCGCACGACTTATTAACTGTTGATTCATGCAAAAATCGGGAAAGGGGGGGGGGCACTTTACTACTTCTTCAGCATCATATGTATGGCGTTTCCTAATTATAATAATTTTACAGGGGTTCATGTTTTCCAGGGGGATCCAAGGTCATTTTTTAGTTACTTTACTATGTACATTTGATAACTTCGCAAATTCCAGGGGAGGGGGAGGGGGGGGATCGATTGGATCGACCCCCCCCCCTCTAGATCCGCACATGGCCGGAATCATTCAAATGGGATTTTTTTTCTTTTTTTATTTGGGAGTTTTTTTAATGCATACAGTGTAAGACTTGCCTAATACACCATTTATAGGCGGATTCAGGAATTACTGAAGAGGGCATGCTTTGTACACGGACACAATAGATATGTCGAAGTTCAAATTTTATTAGAATACAAATTGGATGTTTGTGAATGCTAAGATATTAATGGTAGGTACATCGACAGGGATGTTAGGACAACGAACACCAATGGACGGGTGTTCCCCTTCTAATACAAAGAAAAATAAATATTTTTCATTCATAATTTCTGGCGTTTTGGGCAATAATTTCTTAATTAATCGCTTTTTTCTTTGTAAGATAACAACTAAGATAATCCCCCTCTTCGTAAATTTATGGAAAATACCAAGAAAATTATGTAAATAATGCTAATCTTATGAGTGTTCTGTAGAAGCAATGACGATAGGATGTACCAAGAAGTTTAAAAAAAAAAACGGTTTCGAAAGATGATGACAATTGGGAGCGATGTTTACATAGTGAAGTCTTAATATGATTGAATGGCGTACATGTAATAATGGAATATTATAATACATCTGTAAAATGTGAAAATAGCTTAAGTTTTCACATTTTGCATATAGCTTACAATGTATTTTTTAGTTTATATATGTAGACTTTGTAGCATCTCTTTCGAAAAAGCGAAAATGACTCCTGATTTTTTTTTAACTACACACACACTTTGCTGATTTTCATCAATGAATTTCGTATTTCTCGCGAGGACTTCTTTCACAGTTGGATTAATAACCTGTTGATCTTTTTTAACATGTGGCATTTTTTTTATTCAAGAAAGGGGGCCTATCCCAAGAGACCTCCACCTTCTGGATCCAACAACGATCATTGCATATCTGGAAGTCGTCCGACTGAGGGGAGCTATTCCAATCTAATTGCTAGTACCTTTCCCTCTGTGATTGTCCATTTCATATTTTCGATTTCACCTACATAACCGTTAGACCAGTCAGTTTCGATCTAATTTGGTACATGCAATTTGTCCTCAGTAACTAAACATTAATACTTTCTTTATAACAGTATGCTAGTGCTCTTATGCATTTGCATCTTTACATACAGGTTTTCCCCATTCATTGTGAGAGAGAGAGAGTGGTTGTGTGTGCGAGGGTGTGTGTGTGTGTTAAAAACTGCGCTGAATATGGTGTATATGAACAAGGTAATTATCCTTGTGTTGTACACTTTCAATTTATAATACGGTCACAAGAGGAAATTACATCATCGTTATGTGGAAACTTTACAGCCACATACAATTTAAGTAGAAATAGTGAGAAATGACCAGTGACCCAGGAGCAGGATTGACCAATAATGGCTTATAAAAATGTATTACAAGTTATTGGTATTTATTGAAATCGTTTGAATTGGGAAAGCATTGTATATAACCTATAAAAACCTTCGTTGGAAACCCACGGGAAGTCTCGTACACGTGAGCCAACACATTGAACTTTTCTCATTTTAATGAATTATCCACCAATGAGAAAGTGAAACTCGGTATGAAAACGAAGATCATGTTATGAAATAAAGCAGTTGTTTAAGATAAATCCGTAAGAATTAACACGATTGGAGAAATTTCCTTTACAAAAGTGTGAAGAAGCCAATCGGATTAGGGCATAAAATAATCATAAGAACAAGAAAAATTTAATGAGTTGGCATCGCCTTTTGTCTTTTCTTCAATTTGAAGCCCTATGACAACTTATTAATTTCATTTCCTTTCATATTTCTCTTTTTTATACTAGTATCTCTTGATATCGATAAAAATCTCATAAACATGTATGATATCAGTCTGCAATTATCCATAACGCACTATCTATCAATCACTTAATCAATTTTATTGATACATTGGCTGATTTAATTCTATATCAGTACAACAACCTCCACAGTTTTTCTTTTAGTTTTCCATACAGTTCCCGGCCAGATGAAGCACAGTCTGGCATTTACCAGCCATTTTCTTCCATCAGAATGCAACAAATACTATCGAAATCCGGATCATTTGTATTTAAATTAGGGTGGTTAAAAGTACACTCATTTTTACATGTATTTAAAAACCGATCATTAGACAGCCACAAATAATCCCTGGTGCCGTAATCTTCTGGTGACGTGTACATTATAACTGGACGTCCATGGAGTACGTGCTCGTTTCTTGACCTTCGAATCGGATGCAAATTCCAAAGAAGCTGGATGTCGTTCAATTCCTACTGATAAAAACACATAAGAATACGAGATAATAAGTCGTGCGCACGAGATAATAAGTCGTGCGCACGAGATAATAAGTCGTGCGCACGAGATATTATGTCGTGCACACGAGATATTATGTCGTGCGCACGAGATGTTATGTCGTGCGCACGAGATAATAAGTCGTGCGCACGAGATATTATGTCGTGCGCACGAGATGTTATGTCGTGCGCACGAGATGTTATGTCGTGCGCACGAGATGGTATGTCGTGCGCACGAGATAATAAGTCGTGCGCACGAGATAATAAGTCGTGCGCACGAGATATTATGTCGTGCGCATGAGATAATAAGTCGTGCGCACGAGATAATAAGTCGTGCGCACGAGATAATTTTTGCCTAGTATCTTTGAAAAAAAAATTCTGTGTCCTAAATATACCACCGTAAACGAGTAAGTAACACCTGATAGTATTTTGGCGGTCGAAAAGTTTTTGACTGAAAATCAAAAAACATGCCAGTGTTCTCTGCTTCTATCGCACGTAGAACTATCAT